>NC_053028.1:261651299-261907107 GCF_003073215.2 Triticum urartu | reverse complement strand
GTTTTGAATTTAAAATTCAAACCATCTTCAAACTTCCAACTCATATTTCATATACTTGGAAGAAGTCATGTTTTCTTCACTCAAGGTTATTGTGATGAAATGAATTTGAATTTCATTGAGATCAAATGCAAGGATGAAAGTTTGGGAAGTCATTTCATTCCCTCTCATTTAACTTTCAAAAAAAAGTTTCAAATTTCACTCAATCAATCGCTCATCAATCAATCAATAAAACAATCATATATTTTAATTATTATAACATTCCAAAATTTAGAATTTTGGGATGTTACAAATCTAGAGATATAACACAAGCTACAATAGGGAGCATTCACTTTCCAGCTATACATTATTTTTCTCTCTTCATAGGTAGATGCATTAATGGTAAAGATGAAGCATGTCATATGTGTGTTCCTGACATCAGTATTCTTAGGAGTGCTGTGTTAGGAGACAAATCTTATAATTTGGGAGCCATTGTTGCACGTAGGTTGCATCTTAATAGATTTAATGGAGATTTCTTTGGTGGAATTTATGCAACCCGCATAGCTAATTTTCTTGGTGTAGCCATACGCGAAGATGATATTGAATTACCCCTGCTTACTTAGACTTTAATGCTATGGTTCACCACTAGTTTGTTGAGAGGAATGAATCACCTCTCCAGTATCTAGTAATCTTTGACAAACGGCATGTTGTCTGTATTACTCTCCCTGCTCCTGCCTTCTTTGATCATTAGGCAAAAGGAAGATATATTATTACCAGAGAGGAGGCAGATGAGTACGAGCGGAGAGCGGAGGTCGCTCGTCACCACGCTGCAGCTCAAGAGGCGATAGCCGCTGCAACGCAGTACGACCCCAACTACTATTATGGATATCCGCCAGGCCAGCCGTGGCCATAGACCAACTTAGGCCAAAAGCCTAAGCTTGGGGGAGTACGTATTTCCCACCAACATTACACTTATGTTCACACACTCATTGCTAGATGTCGGTGCTCATACTTTTTCATTGTATCATCCATGCTAGTTTAGTTTACTTTTTATGCTTTCTTCGTGTGTGTTTAATAAACCTTAAGAAAAAACCAAAAAAATAGTTGTAGCTTTTAATTAGTTTACTTTCCATGCTTGTAGCAGTAATTAAAAAGAAAACCCAAAAAGATTTTCTGTTCTTCTTTTGCTTGTTGGGAGCTTTCCCGTGTAAATAGTTTTATTTATTTTCTTTTCTTTGGGGGTCGATAGGAGAAGACCATGATTAAATTGTTGAAGTGGCTCTTATATGCATAAATGTTGATCTGACAAAAGAACCCATATTGCCTTGTCTTCTCCTATTTATTGAATGCTTGCAGATTCCAGCTTAGTCCAATGCACGTGCACAATTATTATTATTCACATCGTTCGGTCGTGCAAGTGAAAGGCAATTATGACGATATATGATGGTCTGACTGAGATGAGAAAAGCTGGTATGAACTCGGCCTCTTTTGTTTTTGTAAATATGATTAGTTCATCGTTCCTGATTCGGCCTATTATGAATAAACATGTTCGCAATGACAACTAGAGATCATAGTTCTTGTGTCATGCTTAATTAGCTATGAGTTATAATGGTTTACCTTGAGTGCCAACATGCTATTGAAATGGTTATGATGTGGTATGATAGGGTGGTATCCTCCTCTAAATGATTTAAGTGACTTGACTTGGCGCATGTTCACGCATGTAGTTGAAACAAAATCAACATAGCCTTCACGATATTTATGTTCATGGTGGATTATATCCTACTCATGCTTGCATTCGGTGTTGATTAATTTTAATGCATGTTCATGACTGTTGTCGCTCTATAGTTGGTCGCTTCCCAGTCTTTTGCTAGCCTTCGCTTGTACTAAGCGGGAATACTGCTTGTGCATCCAATCCCTTAAACCCCAAAGTTATTCCACATGAGTCCACTATACCTACCTATATACGGTATCTACCTGCCATTCCAAGTAAATTTGTATGTGCCAAACTCTAAACCTTCAAATAAATATCATGTTTTGTATGCTCGAATAGCTCATGTATCAACTAGGGTTGTCTGTATCTTCCATGTTAGGTAGGTTATTCTCAAGAGGAGTGGACTCCGCTCCTCACTCACGAGAAAATGGCTGGTCACTGGGATGCCCATTCCCATGCTTTATGCAAACTAAATAAAAATAATTGCAAACAAAACTCCCCCTGGGACTCTTGTTAGTTGGAGGCACTCGTTGATTCGAGCAAGCCATGGATTGATGCTTGTTGGTTGAAGGGGGGGTATAAACTTTACCATTTTGTTTGGGAACCGCCTATAATGTGTGTAGCATGGAAGATATCGCCATCTCTTGGTTGTTATGTTGACAATGAAAGTATACCGCTCAAAATATTATTCATCTCTATTTCAAAACCGAGCTCTGGCACCTCTACAAATCCCTGCTTCCCTCTGCGAAGGGCCTATCTATTTACTTTTATGATGAGTCATCATCCTCTTATTAAAAAGCACCAGTTGGAGACCACTGCTGTCATTTGCATTCATTATTGTTAGTTTACATTGGGTATGACTTGACTGGATCTCTTTTACCATGAATTACAATGTCTAGTCAGTCCTTGATCTTTAAAGGTGCTCTGCATTTATGTTTTGCGGTCTCAGAAAGGGCTAGCGAGATACCATCTTGTTATATCATATTATGATTGTTTTGAGAGAGTGTTGTTATCCGAGATTTATTATTATTGCTCGCTAGTTGATTATGCCATTGATATGAGTAAACTTGAGACCTAAGCGTAATTGCGAATGTGGTTAGTTATAATCTTTGCTGAAAACTTGAATGCTGGCTTTACATATTTACAACAACAAGAGCAAACAGAGTTTGTAAAAGTTTTTCTTTATCACTTTCAGTTTGTCAACTGAATTGCTTGAGGACAAGCAAAGGTTTAAGCTTGGGGGAGTTGATACATCTCCGTCGTATCTACTTTTCCAAACACTTTTGCCCTTGTTTTGGACTCTAACTTGCATGATTTGAATGGAACTAACCCGGACTGACGCTGTTTTCAGCAGAATTACCATGGTGTTATTTATGTGCAGAAACAAAAGTTCTCGAAATGACCTGAAACTTCATGGAGCAACTTTTTGGAAAATATGAAAAATACCTGCAAAAGATGAAGGCCAGGGGGCCCACCACCTGTCCACGAGGGTGGGGGCGCGCCCCCTACCTCGTGGGCCCCCTGGAGCTCCTCCGGCTCCAACTCCAACTCTATATATTTGGTTTCGGGGAGAAATAAAATCAGAGAGAAGGATTCATCGCGTTTTACGATACGGAGCCGCCGCCAAGCCCTAAAACCTCTCGGGAGGGCTGATCTGGAGTCTGTTCGGGGCTCCAGGGAGGGGAATCCGTCGCCATCGTCATCATCAACCATCCTCCATCACCAATTTCATGATGCTCACTGCCGTGCGTGAGTAATTCCATCGTAGGCTTGCTGGACGGTGATGGGTTGGATGGGATCTATCATGTAATCGAGTTAGTTTTGTTAGGGTTTGATCCCTAGTATCCACTATGTTCTGAGATTGATGTTGCTATGACTTTGTTATGCTAAATGCTTGTCACTAGGGCCTGAGTGCCATGATTTCAGATCTGAACCTATTATGTTTTCATCAATATATGAGAGTTCTAGATCCTATTTTGCAAGTCTATAGTCACCTATTATGTGTTATGATCCGTTAACCCCGAAGTGACAATAATCGGGATACTTACTGGTGTTGACCATAGTTTGAGGAGTTCATGTATTCACTATCACTACAGGAATCAGCTATTTTGCCGTCTGCCACGGCGGACGGCAAAGGCATGAACGGCGGACGGCAAAGGCCTTTGCCGTCAGCCGCGGACGGCAAAAGGCTCCGGCAAAGTAGGCTACGGTAAACAGCTACTTTGCCGTCTGCTTCCTGGCGGCTGACGGCAAAGGCCCTTTGCCGTCTGCGGCGGACAGCAAAGAGAGCGGACGGCAATAATTGCGCTGTCAGTCCGTTAAGTGGCTAACGGCAGGCCTTTGCCGTCCGCCGCTGACGGCAAAATTTCTAGTGTCTTTGCCGTCTGCCGTATGATGTCATCTACACGTCACTACATGGCAGGTTCTTTGCCGTCTGCCACTGATGGCAAAGTGCAGGTTCTTTGCCGTCTGCCACTAATGGCAAAGTCTTTGCCATCTGCCACTGTAGGCAAACTGACCAAATGGGTCAGCTCCCAGGAAGCACAGCTGGATGCCACGTGTCTTCTTTGCCGTCCGCGGCAGACGGCAACAAGCCCGTTGCCGTTGGTGGCAGACGGCAAAGAGCCTGCATATTGGCTCTTTTATCTGTTTTTTATTAAATCCAACAATTTTCATCACAAATATATATGACATATATAGATATATTTCAAAAGGCCATTACAGAGCAAACATATAAGATATCCAACACATAACTTCATCATCCAACCATATATATTACATGCATAGTTCCATCATACATAACAAGTTCAACATAGAGGCATCCAACCATATATATTACAATAGTTTCATCCAACGATACAAAAGAAACAGAGAAAGGGATAAGGAGCACTCCATCTATGCAAGCTTTCGTCAAGTGAATGAAATCTGCAAAATAAAAAATAAGAAAGTTAGAACAAGAAGAGTAGAACATGAAGAAGAGTAGAACAAGAAGAAGACTAGAACAAGAAGAGTATGTCATTTATGAGCTAACTTACGTGAAATGGATCATATATGAGCTAACTAAGTTGAAATGGGTCGTTTATGAGCTAGCTAAGGTGAAATGGATCATTTATGAGCTAACTTAGTTGAAATGGGTCGTTTATGAGCTAACTAAGGTCAAATGGATTGTTTTTGAGGTAACTAAGGTGAAATGGATCGTTTTTTAGCTAACTTAGGTGAAATGGATCATTTATGAGCTAACTTAGTTGAAATGGATCGTTTTTGAGCTAACTTAGGTGAAATGGATCATTTATGAGCTAATTTAGTTGAAATGGATCTTTTTGAGCTAACTTAGGTGAAATGGATCATTTAAGAGCTAATTTAGGTGAAATGGATCGTTTTTTAGCTAACTTGGTGAAATGGATCATTTATGAGCTAAATTAGTTGAAATGGATCGTTTATGAGATAACCTAGGTAAGATGGGTCATTTTGGAGTTAACCTAGGTGAAATGGGTCATTTTAAAGCTAACGTAGGTAAAATGGATCATTTAGGAGCTAATCTAGGTAAAATGGGTCATTTTTGAGCTAACTTGGATGAACTGGATCATTTATAAGCTAACCTAGGTAAAATGGGTCATTTTAGAGCTAACTTAGGTAAAATGGATCGTCTATGAGCTAACTAAGCTAATTATGCAATTTTTGACATAAGTAAGCTAAGTACATATCGTTTTAGAGCTAACTTAGGTAAAATGGATGGTTTTGGAGGTCAGTAAGCTTATTAAGTCATTTTGGAGGAGAAGAAGCTAAGTCTAGGTCATTATGGTAAGCATTGGAGGAAATAAAGCTAAGTCTAGGTCTTTATGCATGTGTTAAGCAAAACACTAGATAAACTTACCAAGATCCAGGAGGTGTAGGAGCGGGGTGGCTCGTGTCGATGGCTGGAGAAGGATCGTGCGATGCTTGTCTGGAGTTACGCTGCACCAAAGATCATTTCCAATGTCTTGTTAGCATGATGACACTCAAATGTTAAGACTAGCAAGTAATGTCCATTCAAATAAAACTCACCGTGGTCCCAGGAGCAATCACTGGCATCGGCGGAGCGGTCTGACCTGTCTTCTCGCACACAGACTGCACATTTGGTTTTGATGACTCAGTCATACTAGTTAGTAATGAGACAAACACTACATGAATGTTTTGGCTAATCTGCAGAAGAAACTTACCACAAGGAGCTCGTACATGGCCCTTGCCTGCATGTCATTCCGTGCCCTCTCCTCCTCCATCATCTTTGTCGTCCTCTCCTCCAACTCCCGCTGCCTCTCCGCCGCCTCCGCCAGAAGTTTCTCCGTTCTATCTCTCTCACTCTGTATAGCAGCCTGCAACACCACTCACATGACCATTTCTAATCATTGATGGAAGCGCACACAATGTAATGGAGAAAGATAACTGAGTACGTATCACTAACCTTGATGGCGAGTTGCACTGGCCGTTCATGAGGCCTTATCTCAGGAGCAGAGCTCGATTGGCGCGCCTTGATCTCCGGGAGAGTGCTAGGACAACGGATAAGTCCATCTCCAATGGCTATGGAGCCATGGGACCTCCCGCCACCAGATATCATCACCGGCTCTGGATCAATGGGACCCTGGCTCGGGTTAAAGTCCTCCCCTTTCCTCGCCTTCCCCTCATCTCTATATCTCACGAGCTTGTTGTGGGAGGAGATGTTGGTGAAGTTGTTTGCATCATCGAGGTCAGACTGAGAGAAAGCCTTGACTTTCTTGAAAGAGGCAGTGTGGGCCATGGCATACAGGTCGTACACCTCTGGCACCTTATCCGCCTTATTGTAGCGTGCCTGAAAGAGAGAAACAATGAAAATTAGTAATTAAAGGGCTCAAGCTAGCATGATGAATGAATTGCATGAATCATGAAGCAAACCACATCTACCCAGTTGCGCCCGGAAACTGATAATATAAGTGGAGCTGCCTTGATGGTGTGGCACACCTTCCATTTGGGCACGTTTGTCCTTGGCCTCGTTGTGGAGGGCTAGCCATTGTTTTGAGCACCACTCATCGACCAACACCTCCCAACAATCCATCCGATCCGCACACCATCTCGGAGGCGCCTAAGTTAGCAAATAGAAACTTGAGCGCTACGGCTAAGAATTACTAAATGAAGGAACTTAAGTAGAGAAGGCCTTAAGAATTACCTTCATGTACTGCTCCTTACTCAGGAACTTATCGTGGCACGCCGGCTTGGTCTTCTTGATACCACGCAAGGCGTAGTAGTCTCGAACAGCCTGCACCCGAGCCTCGTGCCGTAAGTTCTGGAGTAGGCGCTTGCAGACGTTCTCGATAACATGTGTCGCGTCCTCCTCGTATCCCTCCTCACACCTGTAGAATGTCTGCAATCAAATGAGACAATATTGATTAGTACAATTAATAACTAGCTAGTTGAAGATTTTTAAATGTGTAAAGGAGAAATTACCCAGAACTTTCTGATCACCATGTCTGCCCTCGTGTCGCACATGACACCGTCGATAATCTCATCCGGCGGGGCCGGGGCAGCCACGTAGTGCTCCTAGCTCAATCCAAGCTCTGGAAGCCGACCCTCACCAGGCAACGTGACAAACCCCGGGAAGTTTTGCCGGCAAAGAACTCCAAGGACGGAGTTGGGCCGGCGGACACTATGATGGTGGTCCCAACCCCTGCAGCATGACAAGGCCAACGCATTAGTTATTTGAAGAAACGTGAATGCAGAAGGTACAAAAATATTAAATGCACTTACGTACCTCTCCCCATCAGGGAAAATCAACCACCTCTGCTCGCGGGTCACCGGCACGGACGGGAGCCGTGTAGCACCATGCTGGTAGACGTTGCCCCCCTCCTCCCCCTCCTCATCAGTCGGCTCCCCGCCATCATTAGCATGACCACTCGGCTCCCCGCCATGCTTAGGCTAACCCGACCAGGTACCCCATCCAGACGTGTGCTCCTCCGGGGTCTCGTGGGCCCAAGTCTCGTGGGCCGAAGGCCCGTCGACCCGAGGCTCATGGGCCGAAGACTCGTGGACCGGAGGCTCATGGACCGGAGTCCGTGCAGCCTCCTCCTCAGACGAGTCCACCCTAGCAGTCACGTGCTCGGGTGAAACAGCTGGGGGCGGTGGCGAGGAAGGCGCCGTAAGAGTCACCCTACCTCCTCTCCCGCGACCATGTGCTCCACCTCCTCTCTTCTTCTTACCTCGTCCCCTGCTGGGCACCGCGGTCGACGAAGAAGGGCCCGGCGGTGTCGCCATACTGTCCAGCAACGCTCGGCGAAGAGGTGCGTGTGGAATGGAAGACCTCGCACCACGCGCCGACGAAGAAGGGGCCTCGGCGCGCTCCCGACCAGCGCCCACCATCTTTCAACACCTGCCATGACAAAGAATAAACGAAATTAGTACAACATAAAAAAGTACCGACATGAATAATAATATGTATATCACTTAAGTGTATCATCATCAAGTACAACATAAAAAAATTGAATACCTGACACTACTAATAATCTCGATCAGTATCATCAATAAATGCATAATCATCATCATCACTAGAATCAATGATGGGCTCATAGGGTTCATTGGCATCAACATGTGCAAGGCCACCTTGACGTAATCGGTCAAGCATTGACAGGTCATCCGCAGCAGTAACCTCTTCTTGTTCCGGCTCTTCTTGGTCCTCCTCTGGGGTGATGTCGGATTCATTGTCGCTGTCTACTTCAATGTTTTGGGGTGAAGTATAGCGGTTCTTGAAACGCTTTTTGGAAAGACGTGTCTCTTGGAAGAATTCTCCTTCATATGTGTCTGGGTTAATGTGAGGTTCATAATCCTCTTCCTTTGGGGGAGAAAGTCTAGCACGTGGCGGCACTTCATAAACGACATCCCAACCTTTCAGATTTGGATTAGTTTGGCAGGCCCACGGTAGATAGAATACATGGGTCGCCTGTTGAGCCATAATATAGACATCAGGAACATCTAAATGAGTGCTTTGGTTGATTTCAACTAGCCCTATATGTTCATGAGTCCTTCTAGTCTCCTTCGGCTGAAACCAATAACATTTGAAGACTACGACATTCGGTGGGTTTTCACCATAGAACAGAAGTTCATAAATTGCTTCAACTCTCCCATAATACTCGGTACCTCCTTCGCCGATAGCAGATACACAACAATTTGTAGACTTTCGGTCGGCCATAGATAGCTCTTTGCCATAGGTACGAAAGCGATACCCGTTGATGTCGTACTTGTCAAATGAACGGACCTTATAGTCAAAACCATTAGCGACTTGTCTCAATTCGGCGTCCATAGACTCTGAATTAGCCTACAAGTTTAATATGAAAGGATTGTTGCATTATGCACAAATTAGCGAATGAAATGAAATTGTCTAATAGAAATTACCGTTTGTTTGAACCAAGAGATGACACCGGGATAGCCACCTCCTTGCTTTGCGAGAAGCTCATACTCTTCGACGGAATCCTTTTGGATCTCCGCTCCATACGAGAATATGGCGACGTATCGACTGTATGACATATCCAGGAATAAGAGTAGTTCAAAGGAAATAGAAGTTGTGAAACAATGTACCGAGAACTTACTCAATGTACGGCCTCACTTCTATCAGGTTGTTGAAGATATACAACTAAATGGTCCGCCATTCTTCGTTATCCAAAGATACTGGATGTGAAACACTAGCTGGTGCGAGATTCCCTTTGAATAGGATGAGGTTGGATCCACCCTTTTTAGGCTCGTCAGCATTGTACCGAGGCTTCGGATTATGCAAATGACGATTTTTGGCTTCGTAGTGCGCTGTTACGAAGTTTGCCGCCTCCTCTGTGATGAATGCCTCAGCCATCGATGCTTTAATTCTACGTTTATTTTTCCATTTTTCTCGAAGCGTCTTCTGCATCCTCTCAGTTGGGTAGCACCAACGATTTTGCACGCCCCCCCCCCCAATCTTGCCTCGGTCGGGAGATGCAAAATCAAATGCTGCATTGGATTAAAGAAGCCCGGTGGAAAGATCTTCTCTAACTTGCAGATCAACTTCGGTGCCAACTCTTCCATTTCTTCTAGCACGCCAGGCGATAGTTCTTTCGCACAAAGAACGCGGAAGAATTAGCTGAGTTCTGCTAGTACTAGCCATTCATCCTCAGGGATGAAGCCACGCAACATCACCGGCATTACCCGCTCAATCCATATGTGCCAATCATGACTCTTGAGACCGAATATCTTCAGTTTATCAAGATTCGCTCCCCTCTTTAGATTCCCTGCATACCCATCGGGGAACATCAACTGCTGTTGCACCCACAAGAGAATTTCCCTCATAGCTGGCCTTCCAAGATTGAACCATGCCTTTGGCTTCGTCCAGTTCTGCTTTCCTTTCGGTTCTTTCATGTTTTGTAACGGCCTATCACATAGCGCCTCCAGATCGACTCTAGCCTTAGTATTATCCTTTGACTTCCCATCTATGCCGAACAATGTACCAAAAAGTGCCTCGGCGATATTCTTCTCAGTGTGCATCACGTCGATGTTGTGTGGGCAAAGGAGGTCTTTGAAGTAAGGCAGATCCCATAAGCATGTTTTGTGAGTCCACGCGTGCTTAGTATTATACCCCTTCAAGTACCCTGGACGTTGTGAATCTGGCTCGAGAGCGTTTAACTGATCCAGGGTCTGTTGGCCTGTCAATGCAGGTGGTGCAGAGTTTTTGACAACTCTACCCCTGATGAAGTTCTTCTTGTCTTTCCTGAACTTATGGCGAGGATCCAGGAACTGTCTATGCATGTCGAAGCAAGAAAACTTGCGACCGGCCTGAAGCCAACGAAACTCAAGAGCTCCCTTGCATGTGGGGCACGGTAACCTTCCATGCACACACCAGGCAACGAATAGCGCATACGCCGGCAAGTCATGCGTCGAGTACATGTACCAGACACGCATTATGAAGTTTCGTTTGTTAAAGGCGTCGTATGTCTTGAACCCATTATCCCAGGCTTCTTGCAATTCGTCCTTAAGCGGCTGCATGTACACATTCATATTTTTGCCCAGATAGTTGGGTCCTAGAATTATCAACGTCAGGAAAATGTTCTTTCTTTGCATAATCTGTCCGGGGGGAGATTGAGTGGAAAGACAAATACGGGCCAACAACTGTATTGGGCTGCCGTCATACCAAACACACTGAACCCATCCGTGCTGATGCCGACTCGAGGATGCCTCGGATCTGCCGCTTTGTCAGCATGTAATTCATCAAACTTTTTCCACGCAACACCATCCGATGTGTGTACCATCATCAGATTCCCATCTGCATCTAGTTCGGTTCTTTTGCCTGTTTTGTGCCATGTCATCTGTCTGGCCGTCTCTTCGACCATGAAAAGACGTTGAAGTCTTGGTACGATTGGCATATACCGAAGAACACTAACGGGGATTTTGGTCTGTGTCTTCTCACCCATACCGTTGTCTACCACAATATACCTGGAAGACTTGCAAATGGGACAATAGTTCAAGTCCGCATAGTCAAGCCTAAATAAGGCACATCCTTTCTCACAGGCATGTATCTTCTCATAGGGCATCTTCAGTGCACGGAGGATTTTGTCCGACTGGTACAGGTTTGCAGGCATTACATGGCCTTTGGGTAGAAAGCGTCCAAATACTGTCATAATTGCGTCATAGCATTCTCTGCCCAAGTTGAACTGAGCCTTCAGAGCCATTACTTGTGAGATGGCATCCAACTGACAAAGCTCAGTGTGCTCGTGGAGCGGACGTTTCGAAGACTCCAACATTTCATTGAAGGCCTTTGCAGATTCCTCCATCTCCTTGTCCGAATCCCGAGCATCATCATAGCCTTGCACCATGTTTTCCATCCCGGTACCATGCTCGTCGGTGCGACGACGATCCACCTCAGCTCGGTCACGTTGGGCAGACTCACCATGAAATGTCCACACCGTATAATCGGGCGTAAAACCACTCTTCTGCAGGTGTTTGCCCATTTCAGCCTCTGTCTTCTTTTCCCAATTGCCGCACCGGAAACAGGGGCACCAGGTTTTCTTTTGGCCATTTGCAAATGCGGGCTTGCACAAACCCCTTAGTTTTTGTGAACCATTCAGCGCTCCATTTGTTCTGACCAGTGTGACCGGTATACATCCAAGCACGGTCACTCATCTTGACTTTCAGAGCTACTGGACACACAACAATTATATATGTAATTCACCATGTATATATTCATCAGTTGATCTACTTTGTCAATTTTATTACGTCCATGCAACCTACACTCTAATAGGTAATGATAGGTCCTAATCCCACCCGTGTATGTGTAGATTGGGTTCATTTTCCCATGCTATGCTCCGGATCCGACGCAAAATTTCGGCAGCACCTCCCCGCTGTTCTCCTGATACACGTCTCTGCAATAAACAGAGAGGATGTGTACCCGGAGAACAACAGGGGAGGCACTGACGAAATATATGCGTCGGATCCGGAGCAAAGCATATGGGAAAACGAACCCAATCTACACATACTCGGGCTGTCCATGGATAGCGTTGGACAATTCGAAAGAATCAAGGTTATAAATATGCAAATGCATGCATATTTATAACTATGACGCTTTCGAACGGGAGACACATATTGGTTACGCATACTGATGATTCAAGACACATATATAGCTAGCAATCAAGTTTCATCGGAATAGATCAAATAATTAATGGGGGAGGAGGACTTGTCATTTGTGCTCACCCACGAACGAAGGGGCAGAGCTCGTCAAACGCACGGCGAGGTCGTCGAACACCAAACCTCGCAGCGATGAAACAACTGCACATTTAAAACTACACGATCAACACAATTATATATGATGTTTTTCATAACAAAATCGAAAAATATATGACCTAACTAATAATTCACAAATATATGACCCCGTCGGCCTCTGGAAGGCCAAAGAACACCTTTTCGGAGGTGTCAGTGGTCGGGGTGTCCTGTCGGTGTCGGGGCGCCGTGTCGGGGTCGGGGTGCTATTTCGGGGTCGGGGGGTCGGGGTGTGTGTCGATGTCGGGGTAGTGCCGTGTCGGTGTCGGGGTGTGTTTCGGGGTCGGGGTGTGGTGTCGGGGTCAGGGTGTCGGGTCAGGTCGGGGTCGGGGGTCGGGTCAGGTCGGGGTCGGGGTGTCGGTCGGGGTCGGGTCGGGGTGTCGGGGTCGGGTCGGGTCGGGGTGTCGGGTCGGGTCTCGGGGTCGGGGTGTCGTGTCGGGTGCCGGGTCGGGGTCTTTTTTCCTTTTCTTCTTCTTCCTCTTCTTCCTTTTCTTCCTTTTCTTTTTTTTCTTCTTCTTCTTCTTCTTCTTCCTTTCCTTTTTCCTCTTCTTCTTCTCCTCCTCTCCTGTTTTTTCTTCTTCTTCCTTTTCTTCTTTTTTCTTCTCCTCCTCCTCTTCTTCTTCTCCTCCTCTCCTGTTTTTTTCTTCTTCTTCTTCCTCTTCTTCTTTTTTCTTCTCCTCCTCCTCTTCTTCTTCTTCCTTTCCTTTTCTCTTCTTCTTCTTCTCCCCTCTCCTGTTTTTTTCTTTTTCTCTTTTTCTTTCCTAAAATTGAACTAAACCTAAAACTAAACCAAATCTAATCTAAACATAAACCTAGAACTAAAAAACAGAAGAAAAAAAGGAAAAACTAAATCTAAAACTAAAACTAAACTAAAAACTAACCTAAAACTAAACCTAAAACTAACCTAAAACAAAATTAAAACTAAATCTAAACTAAACATAAACCTAAAACTAAAAAAACAAAAAAAAGGAAAAATAGAGGAGAGGTAGAGCTCACCTGGCCGGTGGAGGAGGTGGCCGGTGGAGGAGGGGGCGGGGCGGCCTGGGGCGGCGGCGCCGGTCCCAGGGCGGTGGGGCGCGGGGGGCCGGGGCGGGGCGACGGGGCGGGCGGCCGGTGGAGCGACGGCGCCCGGGGCGGTGGGGCGCGGGGGGGCCGGGTCGCGGGGGCCTGGCGGCGGCGCCGAGACGGGGCGGGGGCCGGGGCGACGGGGCGGTGGGGCGACGGGGCGGGAGGACGGTGGGGCGGCGGGGCGGTGGTGCGACCGGGCGGCGGCGAGTGGTGGGGGCGGCGGCGCGCGTGTGTGGGAGGGAAACAGAGAGAGGGGGGGTGGGGCGCGCCGGCCGTTAGATACGTTTAATCTTTGTCGTCCGCCACCTTTGCCGTCCGCTAATGTGCGCTTTGCCGTCCGCTAGCGGACGGCAAAGAGGGGGGCCGTTAAGTATTTTTTAACCAGCTCCTCAGTGGGGCCCCCTCCCTCTTCGCCGTCTGCTAGCGGACGGCAAAGAACAGGCTCATGGCAAAGGCTTTCTTTGCCATCAGCCTGTTCTTTGCCGTCTGCTTTCAGGTAGCTGATGGCAAAGAGCTTCTTTGCCGTCCGCTAGCTGACGGCAAAGAGCTGGCAGATGGCAAAGTAGCTGATTCCAGTAGTGTATGTGCTAATGCTTTGTTCCGGTACTCTATTAAAAGGAGGCCTTAATATCCCTTAGTTTCTGTAAGGACCCTGCTGCCACGGGAGGGTAGGAAAAAAGATGTCATGCAAGTTCTTTTCCATAAGCACGTATGACTATATTTGGAATACATGCCTGCATTATATCAATGAACTGGAGCTAGTTCTGTGTCACACTAGGTTATGATTGTTACATGATGAACCGCATCCGGCATAATTCTCCATCACTGATCCATTTCCTATGAGCTTTCCATATATTGTTCTTCGCTTATTTACTTTTCCGTTGCTATTGCTATCATCACCACAAAATACCAAAAACACTACTTTTGCTACTATTACCTTTTGCTACCGTTACCACTACTATCATATTACTTTGCTACTAAACACTTTTCTTAGATATTAAGTTTCCAGGTGGGGTTGAATTGACAACTCAGCTACTAATACTTGAGAATATTCTTTGGCTCCCCTTGTGTCGAATCAATAAATTTGGGTTGAATACTCTACCATCGAAAACTGTTGCGATCCCCTATACTTGTGGGTTATCAATTACCACCTTTATATCTCAAAACAAGTATCAAGCATCCAAATTCTCTTAGAATTTAAAATTATAGCCAAAGTAAATTACCATGTTGTTATAAAGGACTCTCAAATTGATAAATGTGAAGCATGAGAGATCAATTATTTCTATAAAATAGAACCACCGTCGTGCTCTAAAAGATATAAGCGAAGTACTAGAGCAAAAATTATCCAACTCAAAAGATATAAGTGAAGCACATAGAGTATTCTAATAAAGTCCAATTCATGTGTGTCTCTCCCAAAAGGTGTGTACAGCAAGGATGATTGTGGTAAACTAAAAAGCAAAGACTCAAATCATACAAGACGCTCTAAGCAAAACACATGTCATGTGGCGAATAAAAATATAGCTCCAAGTAAAGTTACTGATGGACGAAGAGGAAAGAGGGGATGCCTTCCGGGGCATCCCCAAGCTTAGGCTCTTGCCACTCCTTGTTCCATAATCCATCAAATCTTTACCCAAAACTTGAAAACTTCACAACACAAAACTTAAAAGAAAATCCCGTGAGCTCCGTTAGTAAAAGAAAACAAACCACCACTTCAAGGTACTGTAATGAACTCATTCTTTATTTATATTGGTGTTAAACCTACTATATTCCAACTTTTCTATGGTTCATAAACTCTATTACTAGCCATAGATTCATCAAAATAGGAAACAACACACGAAAAACAGAATCTGTCAAAAACAGAAGAGTCTGTAGTAATCTGTAGGTTTCGAATACTTCTGGAACCCCAAAAATTCTAAAATAAATTGCTGGACGTGAGAAATTTATCTACTAATCATATTCAAAAAGAATTAACTAAATATAACACTCCAGTAAAAAATGGCAGCAAATCTCGTGAATGCTAAAGTTTCTATTTTTTACAGCAAGATCGCAAAGACTTTCCCCAAGTCTTCCCAAAGGTATACTTGGCACAAATACTAATTAAAAGCATAAAAACACATCTAAACAGAGGCTAGATGAATTATTTATTGAATAACAGCAAGGAAAAATATTGAGTTGTCTCCCGACAAGCGCTTTTCTTTAAAGCCTTATAGCTAGGCATAAGATTTCAACGATGCTCACATGAAAGACAAGAATTGAAGCACAAAGAGAGCATCATAAAACACGTGACAAACACATCTAAGTCTAACATACTTCCTATGCATAGGCATCTTATAGGCAAACTAATTATCGAGACAAGCAAAAACTAGCATATGCAAGGAAGAGGAAAGAAACAATAGCAATCTCAAAATAACGAGAGGTAATTTAGTGACATGAAAATTTCTAAAACCATATTTTCCTCTCTCATAATAATTACATGTGGGATCATAATCAAATTAAACAATATAGCTATCACATAAAATTTTCTCTTCATGATCCACATGCATGCAAAGTTGACACTCTTCCAAAATACTGGGATTAACATTAACTAAAGTCATGACCTCTACAAACCCACTTTTATCAAAAATACCATAAGATTGAACATTCTCCAAACATGTGGTATCTAAAGTTGACACTCTTACAAACCCACTTTCAATATTATTGCAAACACTAATATCAATCTCATATTCATCATGGGGCTTAAATAAATTTTCAAGATCATAAGAAGAATCACCCCAATCATGATCATTGCAACAAATAGTAGTCATAGCAAAACTAGCATCCCCAAGCTTAGGGTTTTGCATATTATTAGCACAATTTACATCAACGGAATTTATAATAGAATCATTGCAATCATGCTTTTCATCGAAGGGACTATCAAGTATGGGTGCAATAGCAACGATCTCATGTTTAACATAAGGAACTATAGCAAATTCATCTTCATAAATATTGGCATCATGGCCACAAGAATAACAGGCATCATGTTCATCAAGGGATATTTCAATCAAATCATTGGAATCATAATTATCCATAGATTCATGCATATCATTATTTTCTTCTGAAGCAACGGTCATTCTTTCAATAAATTCTTTGACATAGACATTATAAGCATAGTTTTCATAGCAATATTTAAGTATGTCAAAATTTTCAGATTCGTAGAGAGTAATACCATACTTTTCAATCAAAGAAGTAACTTCATAAGCACCCTTAAAAGCAACAAATTCTTCAATTTGTTCAATATCGTAGTAACTATAAACACCCTTTGCATAAGAAGATGAGATTTCATTATCATTAAACTCACATAGGTAGGGGAGGTGTTTTTTAGGGTTCATAGAGCAACAAGTAAAATCACAAATTTCAAAAAGATTCCAAGCATAACACAACAATCTGTTTATTTGATCCCATAAGAGTCTCCCTTTTTCAGACAAATGGTGACGCACAAAATGAGCATGCTCATCTAAAGATTTCCCATCAACTAGGCTAGTTGGGGTTTCAGCACGAGCGCATAAGGATCGAAGATGATCCAAGTAGAACACTTTAAGTGGATCCATATCAATAGATTTTTAGCAAGCAAAGATGCAAGCAAATAGAAGGCACATGTAAACACAAACAAAGATACATACGGGAAGAAGGCGAACGGAAAAAGGGCGAATAAAACGGTAAGGGTGAAGTGGGGGAGAGGAAAACGAGAGGAAAATGGCAAATAATGTAATGCGAGGGATAAGAGTTTGTGATGGGTATTTGGTATGTATTGACTTGTGAGTAGACTCCCCGGCAACGGCGCCAGAAATCCTTCTTGCTACCTCTTGAGCACTGCGTTGGTTTTCCCTTGAAAAGGAAAGGGTAATGCAACAAAATAGCATAAGTATTTACCTCAGTTGTTGAGAACCAAGGTATCAATCCAGTAGGAGGTCACACACAAGTCCCTCGTACCTACACAAACAAATAAGAACCTCGCAACCAACGCGATAAAGGGGTTGTCAATCCCTTCACGGTCACTTACGAGAGTGAGATCTGATAGAGATAATAATGATAAGATAAATATTTTTGGTATTTTTATGATATAGATTGAAAGTAAAGATTGCAAAGTAAAATAGATTGGAAACTTATATGATGGAGAATAGACCCAGGGGCCATAGGTTTCACTAGTGGCTTCTCTCAAGATAGCATAAGTATTGCGATGGATGAACGAATTACTATCGAGCAATTGATAGAAAAGCGAATAATTATGAGAATATCTAGGCATGATCATGTATATAGGCATCACGTCCGTGACAAGTATACCGACTCCTGCCTGCATCTAGAGTATTAAGTTCATAAGAACAGAGTAACGCCTTAGGTAAGATGACATGATGTAGAGGGATAAACTCAAGCAATATGATATAAACCCCATCTTTTTATCCTCGATGGCAACAATACAATATGTGTTGTTTCCCTTTCTGTCACTGGGATCGAGCACCGCAAGATTGAACCCAAAGCTAAGCACTTCTCCCGTCGCAAGAAAGATCAATCTAGTAGGCCAAACCAAACTGATAATTCGAAGAGACTTGTAAAGATAACCAATCATGCATAAAAGATTTCAGAGAAGAATCAAATATTGTTCATAGATAGACTTGATCATAAACCCACAATTCATCAGATCTTGACAAACACACCGCAAAAAAGAGTTACATCGAATAGATCTCCAAGAAGATTGAGGAGAACTTTGTATCGAGATCCAAAGAGAGATAAGAAGCCATCTAGCTAATAACTATGGACCCGAAGGTCTGAAGTAAACTACTCACACATCATCGGAGGGGCCATGGAGTTGATGTAGAGGCCCTCCGCTCCAGAAAAGGCCCCAAGATGGGATCTCTTGGGTACAGAAGGTTGCGGCGGTGGAAATAGGGTTTCGTGATGCTCCTGGATGTTTTCGGGGTATGTGAACATATATAGGAGGAAGAAGTAGGTCGGTTCAGCCACGACGGGCCCACGAGGGGAAAGGTGCGCCCAGGGGGTAGGCACGCCCCCTTGCCTCGTGGACGCCTCGTTCGTTTCTTGACGTCCACTACAAGTCCTCTGGATCACGTTTGTTCCAAAAATCACGCTCCCGAAGGTTTTATTCCGTTTGGACTCCATTTGATATTCCTTTTCTGCGAAACACTGAAATGGGCAAAAAAATTGCACTGGGCCTTGGGTTAATAGGTTAGTCCCAAAAATAATATAAAAGTGTCAAATAAAGCCCATTAACATCCAAAACAGATAATATAATAGCATGGAACAATAAAAAATTATAGATACATTGGAGACGTATCACTTGGGAACCCCTTCCTTTTGTGGAGCGCATTGAAGTCTACGCGGAGCCGGCCGAAGCGCTCGACGTGGCCACCAGCACAGGGCACGGCTGGTGAGGCCCCCGAGGAAGCGACCTTGGGAGCGCCAAGCTGGGGAGAGCCATCGAGTTCCGCCTCGCGACGGCCCCCAGAGGCCTCGGGAGCTTCGACCTCGGGAGCAGCGGGTTGCGTCGCCCCCTCAACTTCCACCCCAGTGTGAGAGTTACGGGCTCCCGAAGATGACGCCTCAGGAACCGCGGGCAGCTTCGACACCTCGGTGCCCGCGTCTCCGGCCTCTGGAGGTGCTTTCCCCCCTGCGTCCACTCTTGGGGCAAGTTCGGCGCCGGCGACAAGGAGGGGGACCACGATGACGGGGTTCTCGCGGGGCCCCTCAAGGCCAACCGGACGCAGCCCCCATTCGTCAAAGGGGGGCATCTGCCCCGCGAACTCCACCCTGTTTGAGCAACAGTACAAGAGACAGCCCACCGGTGGCATATTGGCTGGCGAGGGGTTGCCCGCCAGGACCTCAAGCACTGTTCTTCGTGCCTCGAACGGATGCTCTGACTCCTGAAGCATCATGCGATCCGGGCCGACAGATAGGGCCCACATCGGCTGGGAATGGCACTGGAGTGGGGCGACGCGGCATCGGAGGAACTCCTTCATCACCATGGGCGCGGTCAAGCCAAGGTCTTTCAACCTCCTCAGCCGGAGCTAGACGAAGGCAAGGCGGGGGCTCGTAAGCTTCTCGTGAGCCCAGCCGGAGCTGGGGACGGCGGGCGCAGACGGAGGCAAGAGCAAAGGGTTGAGCACTCCAACATCCACATACACCCAGCGCGTCCGGAACCCGCTCGCAGACGGCGGGAGCTCAAAGTCAATCCCCGAGCCATCCGTCGCCGCTACGGCCTGGAAGCTCAGGCACCCCGAGCATTGCCGGGGGTCGGTCAGGTGCAGCGAGAAGAAATGGCGCAGAAGGGCCACGGAGGGGGCGATGCCCACCATGGCCTCGCAGAAAAAGGCGAAGACGGCAAGGAGAGCGACAGATTGGGGATCTAAGTGCAGCAGATGAATCTGGTAATGGGAAAGCATGGCGTTGAAGAAGGCGGAGAAGGGGGATCAGACCGGCCCACATGGCGTCGATGAAGAACTGGACCTCGGTGGCTGCTCTATTGATAGAAGCTCGGGACGCCGTCCAGGCCGCCGTCCCTCCCCATTCGTTGAAGCTGGTGGCGAGCACAAGGCGGACCTTGTCCATGGCTTCCTCATTGAGCACCCGCGGTCGACCGACGGCGGGCTCAACGGCAGGAGGCGGGTTGGCTGAGGACAGGGGCTTCTTCCCTTTCTCCGTCCGGTTCGGTGCCGTGGCAATGGGAAATAACTGTGTGGGACGTCGTGGCCTCCTAGCCATGCGGATATCAAGGCTGCATGGGGAAGCGGGGCCGCCCACGTCCAATCGATCGCCACATGTCAAGCAGGGCCGCATGCTGTTGGGGCCCGCGATGCTCCGCACTTGCCCCTCGGCTTCGCCTCGAAGCCAAGCCCGAGCGTGCCTTGGGCCCGGGGGCTACTGTCGGCGTTCTGGGAACGGGGGTCCCCCGACTTGCCTGCTTGCGGCCCATAGCGTGGCTCCACCAGCGGCCCTGTACGGCCCATCTTCACCAGCAAACACTCAAGACCCTCGCGAGGGGCCAAGCCTCGGGAGGCAGACGACGCAAGACCTCCTCAGGGGCGGCCTCACCAGGCTGGCTCGTGAGGGGCGGAGAGATCAAGGCAAGGGACACATCACGAGGTTTGTGTGAAGCAAGCCATGACGACTGGCGCCAGGCGGGCGCCAGCGCATAGTGTCCTTGTTTCCTCTTTGGTGCTAAAGAGGCAAGCGCAGGCAAGGAGTCCCGAGGCATCAGGCAAAGGTTTCCATATCGGTGCAGCGAGACCAAGACTAGCAGGGCAGCAGGACGGAGGTCACCATGGAGCCCAAGACGGCGTCACCACCAGAGCCTTTGGCGAGCGAAGACTACTTTTGTCAGGATAGCTTGTACTAGTTGTCTCCCTTCGAATTTGGCCGTTGTGGGATCCCTTCCCGCTCAATATTTGGGAAGAGGACCAGGGCCTCTATAAATAGGACTAGCCACCACCATAGAGGGGGGATCGGATGGGGATCAGCTGATCTAGAGAGAGAGAATCCTCAACCACACAAGCTCACCGAGCGCAAGAACACCTCACCTCAGGAGGCTATTCTTCCCTTGTAACTGTTCATCCTCAGCCTAAGAGGCAATCCACCACACCACACTGGAGTAGAGTATTACACCACAACGGTGGCCCGAACCAGTATAAATCTTGTGTCTCGTGTTCTTTGGGTTCATCGAGTTAGGCCGTGAAATCATAGAGTGTGCGAGCTAGAGAGGGGGAGAGATCTTAGTGCGCACCCCGGTGTTCGGACCTCAAGGGTTTTGCCGGAACCCGAAATCCGACAGTAGAAATCAAGAAAGAGCATCAAGTGTTGATGGTCAACAAGACCACCAGTTTCAAGAAAAAGGGTAAAGGAAAGAAGGGGAACTTCAAAAATAACAGCAAGCCAGTTGCTGCTCTAGTGAAGGAACCCAAGTCTGGACCTAAGCCTGAGACTGAGTGCTTCTACTGCCAAGGAACTGGTCACTGGAAGCAGAACTGCCCCAAGTATTTGGCGGAGAAGAAGGATGGCAAAGTGAAAAGTATATTTGATATACATGTTATTGATGTGTACCTTACTAATGCTCACAGTAGTGCCTGGGTATTTGATACTGGTTCGGTTGCTAACATTTGCAACTCAAAACAGGGGCTACGGATTAAGCGAAGATTGGCTAAGGACGAGGTGACGATGCGCGTGGGAAATGGTTCCAAAGTCGATGTGATCGCCGTCGGCACGCTACCTCTACATCTACCTTCAGGATTAATTTTAGACCTGAATAATTGTTATTTGGTGCCAGCGTTGAGCATGAACATTATATCTGGATCTTGTTTAATGCGAGACGGTTATTCATTTAAATCAGAGAATAATGGTTGTTCTATTTATATGAGTAATATCTTTTATGGTCATGCACCCTTGATGAGTGGTCTATTTTTACTAAATCTTGATAGTAGTGATACACATGTTCATAGTATTGAAGCCAAAAGATGCAGAGTTGATAATGATAGTGCAACTTATTTGTGGCACTGCCATTTAGGTCATATTGGTGTAAAGCGCATGAAGAAACTCCATTATGATGGACTTCTGGAATCACTTGATTATGAATCACTTGGTACTTGCGAACCATGCCTCATGGGCAAGATGAGTAAACTCCGTTCTCCGAAACAATGGAGCGAGCAACAGAGTTATTGGAAATCATACATACTGATGTATGTGGTCCAATGAACATTGAAGCTCGCGGTGGATATCATTATTTTCTCACCTTCGCAGATGATTTGAGCAAATATGGGTATATCTACTTGATGAAACATAAGTCTGAAACATTTGAAAAGTTCAAAGAATTTCAGAGTGAAGTAGAAAATCATCGTAACAAGAAAATCAAGTTTGTATGATCTGATCGTGGAGGTGAGTATTTGAGTTATGAGTTTGGATCATTTGAAACAATGCGGAATAGTTTCGCAACTCACGCCTCCTGGAACACCACAACGTAATGGTGTGTCCGAACATCGTAACCGCACTTTATTAGATATGGTGCGATCTATGATGTCTCTCACTGATTTACCGCTATCGTTTTGGGGTTATGCTTTAGAGACGGCTGCATTCACGTTAAATAGGGCACCATCTAAATCTGTCGAGATGACACCTTATGAACTGTGGTTTGGCAAGAAACCCAAGTTGTCGTTTCTTAAAGTTTGGGGATGCGATGCTTATGTGAAAAAGCTTCAACCTGATAAGCTCGAACCCAAATCGGAGAAATGTGTCTTCATAGGATACCCAAAGGAGACTGTTGGGTACACCTTCTATCACAGATCCGAAGGCAAGATATTTGTTGCTAAGAATGGATCCTTTCTAGAGAAGGAGTTTCTCTCGAAAGAAGTGAGTGGGAGGAAAGTAGAACTTGACGAGGTAATTGTACCTTCTCCCTTATTGGAAAGTAGTTCATCACCGAAATTAGTTCCAGTGATTCCTGCACCAGTAAGTGAGGAAGCTAATGATGATGATCATGAAACTTCTGATCAAGTTACTACCGAACCTCGTAGGTCAACCAGAGTAAGATCCACACTAGAGTGGTATGGTAATCCTGTTCTGGAAGTCATGTTACTTGACCATGACGAACCTACGAAAATGATGATGAGCCCAGATTCCACAAAATGGCTTGAGGCCATGAAATCTGAGATGGGACCCATGTATGAGAACAAAGTATGGACTTTGGTTGACTTGCCCGATGATCGGCAGGCCATAGAGAATAAATGAATCTTCAAGAAGAAGATTGACATTGATGGTAATATTACTGGCTATAAAGCTCCACTTGTTGCAAAAGGTTTTCGACAAGTTCAAGGAGTTGACTACGATGAGACCTTCTCACCCGTAGCGATGCTTAAGTCCGTCTGAATCATGTTAGCAATTGCCACATTTTATGATTATGAAATTTGGCAAATGGATGTCAAAACTGCATTCCTTAATGGATACCTTAAAGAAGAGTTGTATATGATGCAACCAGAAGGTTTTGTCGATCCAAAAGGTGCTAACAAAGTGTGCAAGCTCCAGCGATCCATTTATGGACTGGTGCAAGCCTCTCGGAGTTGGAATATATGCTTTGATAGTGTGATCAAAGCATATGGTTTTGTACAGACTTTTGGAGAAGCCTGTATTTGCAAGAAAGTGAGTGGGAGCTCCGTAGCATTTCTGATATTATATGTAGATGACATATTGTTTATCAGAAATGATATTGAATTTCTGAATAGCGTAAAAGGATACTTGAATAAGAATTTTTCAATGAAAGACCTCGGTGAAGCTGCTTATATATTGGGCATCAAGATCTATAGAGATAGATCAAGACGCTTGATTGGACTTTCACAAAGCACATACCTTGATAAAGTTTTGAAGAAGTTCAAAATGGATCAGGCAAAGAAAGGGTTCTTGCCTGTATTACAAGGTGTGAAGTTGAGTCAAACTCAATGCCCGACCACTGCAGAAGATAGAGAGAAAATGAAAGGTGTTCCATATGCTTCAGCCATAGGCTCTATCATGTATGCAATGTTGTGTACCAGACCTGATGTGTGCCTTGCTATAAGTTTAGCATGGAGGTACCAAAGTAACCTAGCAGTGGATCACTAGACAGCGGTCAAGAACATCCTGAAATACCTGAAAAGGACTAAGGATATGTTTCTCGTGTATGGAGGTGACAAAGAGCTCGTCGTAAACGGTTACATCGATGCAAGCTTTGACACTGATCCAGATGACTCTAAGTCACAAACCGGATACGTGTTTTTATTGAATGGTGGAGCTGTCAGTTGGTGCAGTTCCAAGCAGAGCGTCGTGGCGGGATCTATGTGTGAAGCGGAATACATAGCTGCTTCGGAAGCAGCAAATGAAGGAGTCTAGATGAAGGAGTTCATATCCGATCTAAGTGTCATACCTAGTGCATCAGGTCCAATGAAAATCTTTTGTGACAATACTGGTGCAATTGCCTTAGCAAAGGAATCCCGATTTCACAAGAGAACCAAGCACATCAAGAGACGCTTCAATTCCATCCACGATCAAGTCAAGGAGGGAGACATAGAGATTTGCAAGATACATACGGATCTGAATGTTGCAGACCCGTTGACTAAGCCTCTCTCACGAGCAAAACATGATCAGCACCAAGACTCCATGGGTGTTAGAATCATTACAATGTGATCTAGATTATTGACTCTAGTGCAAGTGGGAGACTGAAGGAAATATGCCCTAGAGGCAATAATAAATTTGTTATTTATATTTCCTTATATCATGATAAATGTTTATTATTCATGCTAGAATTGTATTAACCGGAAACTTAGTACATGTGTGAATACATAGACAAACATAGTGTCACTAGTTTGCCTCTACTTGACTAGCTCATTGAATCAATGATGGTTATGTTTCCTAACTATAGACATGAGTTGTCATTTGATTAACGGGATCACATCATTAGAGAATGGTGTGATTGACTTGACCCATCTGTTAGCTTAGCACCATGATTGTTTAGTTTCTTGCTATTGCTTTCTCCATAACTATACATGTTCCTATGACTATGAGATCATGCAACTCCCGAATACCGGAGGAACACTTTGTGTGCTACCAAACGTCACAACATAACTGGGTGATGCTCTACAGGTGTCTCTGATGGTGTTTGTTGAGTTGGCATGGATCAAGATTAGGATTTGTCACTCCGATTGTAGGAGAGGTATCTCTGGGCCCTCTCGGTAATGTACATCACTATAAGCCTTGCAAGCAATGTAGCTAATGAGTTAGTTACGGGATGTAGCATTACGGAACGAGTAAAAGAGACTTGCCGGTAATGAGATTGAACTAGGTATTGAGATACCGACGATCGAATCTCGGACAAGTAACATACCGATGACAAAGGAAACAACGTATGTCGTTATGCGGTTTGACCGATAAAGATCTTTGTAGAATATGTAGGAGCTAATATGAGCATCCAGGTTCCGCTATTGGTTATTGACCGGAGACATGTCTCGGTCATGTCTACATAGTTCTCGAACCCGTAGGGTCTGCACGCTTAACGTTCGGTGACGATCGGTATTACGAGTTTATGTGTTTTGATGTACCGAAGGTAGTTCGGAGTCCCGGATTTGATCACGGACATGACGAGGAGTCTCAAAATGGTCGGTATGTAAAGATCAATATATTGGAATCATATGCTTGGACATCGGAATGGTTCCGGGTGAAATCGGGAGGTTACCGGAACCCCCCGGGAGGTATATGGGCCTTATTGAGCCTTAGTGGAAGAGAGGGAAAAGAAGCAAAGGAGGGGGCGCCCCCCAAGCCCAATCCGAATTGGGAAGGCCCCCCCACCCCCTTTCCTTCCTTCTCTCCTAGAACCAACAAAGGGAAGGGGGGATCCTACTCCCGGTGGGAGTAGGACTCCCTTGGGGCGTGCCTAGAGAGGCCGGCCCCCTCCCCCTCCTCCACTCCTTTATATACGAGGGAGGGGGCACCCCATGGACACACATGTTGATCATTGATCATTAGCCGTGTGCGGTGCCCCCCTCCACCATAATCCACCTCGGTAATATCGTAGCGGTGCTTAGGCGAAGCCCTGTTCCGGTAGCAACATCATCACCGTCATCATGTCGTCGTGCTGATGAAGCTCTCCCTCGAAGCTCTACTGGATTGTGAGTTCGCGGGACGTCACCGAGCCGAACGTGTGCAGATCACGGAGGTGTCGTATCTTCGGTAACTAGATCGGTCGATCGTGAAGACATACGACTACATAAACCGCGTTGTCATAACGCTTCCGCTTACGGTCTACGAGGGTACGTAGACGATACTCTCCCCTCTCGTTGCTATGCATCACCATGATCTTGCGTGTGCATAGGATTTTTTTGAAATTACTGTGTTCCCCAACAAAACTTCCCTACAGGGGTGCACCACATTACCCAACACGCTCGATCCCTCTGGCCGGACACACTTTCCTGGGTCATGCCCGGCCTCGGAAGATCAACACGTCATAGCCCCACCTAGGCACAACAGAGAGGTCAGCACGCCGGTCTAAATCCTATGCGTGCAGGGGTCTGGGCCCATCGCCCGTTGCACACCTGCATGTTGCGTACACGGCAGGTGAGCAGACCTAGCAACCTCCATTACAATAGAAGTTACATTACTCGGTCCAACCCGGCGCGCGCCGCTCAGTCACTGATGTCAAGAAGGCTTCGGTTGATACCACGACGTCAAGTGCCCATAACTATTCCCACGTAGTTGGTTAGTGCGTATAGGTCAGTGGCCAAACTCAGATCAAATACCAAGATCTCATTAAGCGTGTTAATTGATGTAACCGCGGATGCTGACCAGGGCCAGGCCCACCTCTTACCTAGGTGGTCTCAACCTGCCCTGTCGCTCCGCCACAAAGTAACAGTCGGGGGCCGTTGGGAACCCAGGCCCACCACTACCTGGATGGAACCACCTGCCCCTTCAGCCCCCATATCCAAATCACTTGCGGGTACTCAATGAGCCGGCCCGACTTTAGTCACAACATGTATCATGTGTAATATGTATAGTATATACCCGTGATCACCTCCCGAGTGATCACGACCCAATAGTATAGCATGGCAAACTGACAAGAGTGTAAGGCCACTGATGTAATACTAGCAACCTATATTAAGCATTAGGATAGCAGGTAAAGGTATCAACAGTTGTAGCAACAATGATTGGCTATGCAACAGAATAGGAGCTATCGAATCAACAACAGTAGCAAACCTAATGCAAGAATAAGAGAGAAGAGAGTGGGCGATATCTGGTTGGTCAATGGGGAGGGGGCTTGCCTGGTTGCTCTGGCAAGGAGGGGTCGTCAACACTGTAGTCATACTGGGTAGCAGCAGCGTCAGTCTCGGTGTCTAACGAGAGAAGAGGGGGAAGAAACAATAAATATAATGCAAATATAAGCATGACGATGCATGACATGACAACGAGTGTTGCTAGGTGGGCCCTAATGTGGCAGTAGGTGGTACCGGCGAAGGAGGGAAATATCCGGAAAAGTATTCTCGGTGTTTCACGTTTTCGGACAAACGGACCGGAGATGAAATGCTGCACGTTCTCTATGCTAGGGACGTCTGACGGACGAACAGGCTACGCATTTGGATTTGTCTCGTCATTCTGAGCAACTTTCATGTACAAAGTATTTTCATCCGAGTTACGAATTATTTTATATTAATTTTTAAAGTTTTTTAAATATTTTTAGTTTATCAAATTTAATTTAATTCAAAATTTAATTTATTGCGTCATCATGACATCATCGTGATGTTGCGGTCAAAGTTAACCATTGACCAGTCAACCAGACAGGTGGGTCCCGGTTGTCATAGTCTACTAACTAATTAATAGAAGCTAGATCTATTAGCATATTAATTAGGTTTAATTAGTTAACTAAATAGATTAATTAAGTTAATTAATTAATTGTAATTTCTTTTCTTTTTCTCTTTTTTAGGGCGTAGGGCCCACATGTCATAGGCCTAGAAGGCCTAACGGGCGCTAGCGGGCGCCCGAGCGGTGGTTAACGGGGCGGAGCCCCGGGGGAGGCCGAACCCGGGCGGCGGAGGACGTGCGCGGGGGCGAAGGTTGCGGGTGAGCGCGGAGCTCCAGGACCGCGGGCGCGGAAGCAGAGCGTCGATGCAGGGAGGAGGCAACATCAGCGGGAGAGTGGAGGTCGACGGCTGGCGCGCGGCAGGGGGCGGAGGAACGCCAGGAGCTGCGGCGGGCGGTGCGGCTCGCGAGCGGCCGAGCGGTGAAGGCCATGCGCGCGGGGGGGGGGGGGGGGGGGGGGGGGGGGGGGGGGGGGTATATAAAGGGCGGGGCCGTCGGCAGCAGCGGGCGGCAACGAACGGCGACGATAGTGGCGACAGGCGGCGGCAACGGCAGCAACTGCGGGCACGGGAGCGAGTGACCGGGGGCCGCGAACCCGTGAGGGTTGGGCGGCGCGTGAGTGCGGCCAAGGCGCAGTGGGGGCACGGGCGGCCATGTGGCGAGCGGGCAGGTCGCGCGACCACGGACGCGGTGGACGCGGCGTGCGGGGCGGGGGGCGAGCGCGGCACGACGAACACGACGACGAGTGGAGGGGTTCGAGAGGGGAGAGCTCGGCTCACCCATGTTGCTGAGGAAGGGGGCGACGAGGTTTGGTGAAGCCGACGGAGAGAGGATGAGGACAGGGACGGCATCCGGGCTAACGGCGACGAGGACGACGGGGTGATGACGCGCGATGGCTGCGTGGGTCGGGGGCATCCGTTGCCCCTGATCCAGATCCACTCGGGGACGGGGAGGGGAGACGAGAGAGAGATGGGGTGGATCATGGGGGTAGTTAGGGTTTAGGTGTGGGAGTTAGGCCATATAGGGCAGTGGGTAATGAGTGGGCCGGCTGGAGTAGCCAGCTGGGCCACTGCCCAGTTGGAAGGGGGAGGATTTGGGTTTACTTTTTATTTTCGTTTTGTTTTTACTTTTTTTATTTCTTTTTTGTTTCTTTTAATTTCTATTTTCTATTTTGTTTTCTATCCAAATAAGTTTTTGTACACAAGAAACTTTTCTCATAAGCTCTTTGTAATACATCGGGACTATCCACAGGGTTTTAGGTTAATTTTGAAAGACTTTAATTTTAGTTTGAATTTAAATGGGCCACTATTTGTTGTTTGCCCAAATCAAAAATAAACAAGGGCAATTTGGGAGTTCCAAAAGAAGATGGTTCAATCGATCAGGGAAATTTATACTAAAGTCCGAACATTTCTAATTTTAATATTTAAAAACATTTACTGTTTGATTCGATTTTTAATTAGAGTTCAAACAGGTTTTGAATCATCATAAATTTAACAAAAGTAATTATAATAACATGACATCAATAATAGAGGATTACTGTAGCTTAATTATTCGGTCGTCACCTTCATAAAGCGGTACGATTACCCAAAAGAGCATTTGTTCGGCAACCAAACACACTTACAAACCCTGAACCCCAAATGCTCGACAGAAATCCTGAGCGAAGCCAATGCCGCCTCCCCGCCCGAGCGCCCGCGTCGAGGAGGAGAACCTCCTCGTGCGCCTGGCGGCTCGGTGCGCGTCCGGGCGCCAGCTCGATCAGCTCCACGCCCGCGCCGTGCTCCTCGGCCACGCCCGAAACAGCTTCGTCGCCGCCAAGCTCGTCCGCGCCTTCGCCGACCTCGGCCACCTCGGCCGCGCGCGCGCGGTGGCCACGGCGCTCGGCCCCGCCGCCAACGCCTTCGTATGGACAGCGCTAGTGCGAGCGCACTCCCAGTCGGACGCCTCCGCGCGCGATGCCGTGGCGCTCTACGCCCAGATGCATCACGGTTGCCCGGGGATCAAGCCGCTCACCTTCACCGTTTCCTCAGTGCTGAAGGCGGCGGCTCGCCGCAAGATGCTGCAGGAAGGCGAGCAAGTTCACGTGCACGTGTTCAAGAATGGATTCCAAACTGACGAACGCATTGCGACGACGTTGGTTGATTTCTATGCGAAGTGCAGCAGGCTGGATGACGCCCGCAGGGTGTTCGACAGATTGTCCATTAAGGATGCTCAGCTGTATAACACTATGATTGCTGCACATATGGAGGTAGGTGAGGTGGAGCGTGCAGAGGAGCTCTTTGAGACGATGCCGGAGAGTAATGCATACACTCTTGTGGAAATGGTTTGTGGGTACTCCGCACGTGGTGATATGGACTCTGCAAAGCGTCTCTTTGAAATAGCAGTGGCAAAGGGAGCAGAAAACTCGGTCGTGTGTACAGCCATGATATCTGGCTATGCAAAAACCGGCAATGCTGATGATGCTAGGGCCGTCTTTGATGGAATGAGAGTGCGGGATGCTGCAACCTGGAATGTGATGATTGGCGTGTATTCAGGTGCTGGTCGGGCTGCAGAGGCTGTGGATCTCTTCAAGATTATGCTGGAGACTAGAGCAAGGCCAAAGGTGGAGCCAAACCACACTACAATCTCTATTATTGCAGCTGCATGCGCGCAGTGTGGGTTACCGACTCAGGCTAGTTGGATACAGGATTATGTGGATCGTCATATGATGTTGTTGAATAGCCATACTGTAGCTGCCCTCATTGATATGCACTCAAAGTGTGGTAATATAGAAAGAGCACTTGACTTGTTCTGCAGCTGGAGGCAAAGAGATCTTATCTGTTATAGTTCTATGATCTCTGCGTTGGGCATGCATGGCCGTGGAAAAGATGCAATTGCGGTTTTTAACGAGTTGTGTGACAATGGCTTCGATCCCGATGAAATCTGTTTTGTGTCAGTCCTCAATGCTTGCAGTCATACAGGTCTGATTGATGAGGGACGCCGATACTTCAAGACGATGAAGGATGACTACAACATTATTCCTACTGTAGAACATTACCTGTGCGTGGTGGACTTGCTTGGTCGTGCGGGATGCATTGATGAAGCTTACCAAATGATCACACATGAGATGCCAAAGGACATTGAACCACATGCTGGAATTTGGGGCGCTCTGTTAAGTGCCTGTAGGACTTACTCAAATGTCGAGATTGGGGAGGTGGCAGCAAGTCACCTATTCAAGTTGGAACCAAATAACGTGGGGAATTATGTCCTGCTTTCAAATATATACGCAAATGCAAAGAAGTGGGATGGAGTCCAAAAGGTTCGAACCCTCCTGAGGAGACAAGGAATGAAGAAGCCGCCTGGGTGGAGCCAAGTTGATGCTGAAGGCAGTCTTAGAGAGTTTATCACCGGTGAGCTTGACAGTGTTCTAGAGGCGGTCTTGGAGATACTGAATTGGGAGCTCAAGGATCATGGTTACAAGCCAATCATAGAAGATGAATGAATTATTGAAGATACTCATTTCTCAAGAGTGTATTGTTCTCAAGGTTGGTTGTTTCTTTCATCAAAGTCCGCAAATCTGCATATGGGGAATTTTAAAATTCTGGACTGAAGAGTGGAGCTCCACACCTCATAATGGAGGCATCACCATGTTGGTGCTGTAGACCATGGTGTGTTAACAAAGAATAGATATGCTACCCAAATTCCTTTTTTGGCGATCCAAATATAAAGCAGGTGGCTGCCAAATTTAAATTTTACAACATTTTATGAGCTGCCGACAATTCCAAGATCGACTTGTCTGCAGTCTAGCCAGTCACAAGGAATCACGCGGTCTTCAGATATAGACTTAAGCACATTTGGTAGTCCAAAGCCCAAAATGTAACTGTTCATAGAATTGCTACACCGTAAGGGTTGAGCTTTCAAATTCGGAAGTAGAACTACAAAAGGTCTTATGAGCACATATTCTCATGGCATCATATCATATATTCTTAGAAGCCATGTGGTGGTTATTGCTGGACATGTGTAGTGCAAGTGTAAAAAGGAATGTCAAATAAGAGCTAGTGCATGACCTTTTTCTGTGCGATATGAGGCTTTCCTTCTCTGTTGTATGCATGTTTGCTCTTGGTCCTTGCTCATTACCACAGCCAGCTGTGTGAGAGCTACCAGTGTGATGCTTTGGCATAATCTCTGAAAGCGGTAACAGATTTGGAACTTTGATCTCTAGTGATCTTATCCAAATCTTCTGGTTTTACTTTCAAGGATACTGGCTAGTGGATTTCTGTGTGTTCCTCTCTTTAGTGCTACCAACGAGCACATGGCAGTGTGTTTCGCATTCACCATATAAAGTAAATCTGACTTGATTTGTGTGTACATTTTATTGCTGGATACACGGAGTGTATACAAAGGAATGTCAAATAAGAGCTGGTGCATGACCTTTTCCCCGCGCGAGCGGTATGAGGCTTTCCTTTTCTGCTGTATGCACGTTTGCTCTAGGTTCTTGCTCATTACCACGGTCAACTGTATGAGAGCTACCGGACTGAAGCTTTGGCAGAATCTCCGAAAGCATCAACAGATATGGAACTTTGATGTCTAATACTCTTATCCAAATCTTCCCTACTTACTTTCAAAGATACTAGCTAGTGGGTTTTTTGTGTTTTCCTCTCTTTAGTGCTATCAATGAACACATGGCGGTGTGTTTTGCTTTCTCCACATAAAACAAATCTGACTTAATTTGTGTATTCATTTCTTTCTTATGCCAAAACATTTTATAAAACAGTAACGAAAACCATGTACTTGCACTCGCCATATTATTTGCTGTAGTTTAACAGAAGTCATGTCTTACAGGGTGCTGTAAAGAAATGGTGAAGCATATATTCAGTATCACATTTCAGATCGCTGGCGCCACGTAGCATCCCTTGGTGTTGCCCAAAAGTCCAGACTCCCAAAGTAAAAGACTCCAGGTTGTTGCAACTGGGAAAAGAAGATGAGAAAGAATATAACCACCTCTGACAGTGATTGCAAGAGATGACCCAGCTGGTTTGGTGATACCTATTTTGCATCCTCTGTGGCCTATTTAAACCCAGGCATTTGCATGGTCTCCTTTCAACACAAGAAGCATGGCATGTAGAGGAAGTGGAGGGGGCTCTTCAAGGACTTTCCTCTCCTTCTCCCTCAAAGGCCTCCGACGGAGGGCTTTGGGTGAGATGAAGAGGGCGCTCCTTGCTGTCGAAATCCATGCCATTTGTCTAGTAGATTTGTAATGCCGCTGTACATCGCAAGGCCCTGCTTTGACCCTCTGTGGAGTACCGGCTCTGCTGCAGTCGGTACTCTTGTACCTGCTAGCCATGCTGAAGACAGTGAATGAAGTATTTCAGAATTTCCTTTGAAATCTGAAAACAGCAAGAGGTGATAAGCCTTCGGGACACCGAGAGTATGGACTCTACTGACAGTAAGTTGTCAGCACCATCTTTGCTGGGTAGTAGAGTTGTGGGCTCGATTCTATGTACTAGCAGGGTATAAATGCATGCATTGTGTAAATTTGTTTGAATCAGACTCTGTGAAATCCATTATCCATGCGTTTATCTCCAAGTTGCAGGGGTGTATTAGAAGAGCGCATCTGCGTGGATGGTGTGGTTGCACCTTTTTTGTACTCTGATTGGCAAAAGGATGGATAACTGCATTTTTTGTACGACAACGTAGATTTTAGCTTGCAAATAGGGATACAATAGAACATCCACATCTTTGGCTTTTGTCTTGCATATATCTAGCTAATGCACGCCCAACCACATTTGCTTTAAAGGCAAAGTTTGAATAGCACCTTCACAAAATCTTGCATAAGCTGCACAAAGCATTGCTTGGATTGTTACTTTAGTACTGGAATGGGTGTATATGCTGTCGACTAGAGGTTAAACCTAGAGGTAGGCAATGGGCACGCGTACCCTTTGGCGCTTGTGCTCTAGCGACTCAAGCGGCTAGGGTTGCTCGCCTCCTGCCGCCGCCGCCGCATACTCCGTCTGCTGTGGCCTTAGGCCATGGAGGCGTGGTGGATCTCGGTCATTGCCGGCGGGAGGGCTCCAATTCCGGTTTTAGATCTCTTTTTGTGCCTGTTTAGGGTTTTTGTCCTGCTCATGAAGGTGAGGCGCGGCGGTGGTCCTATATGGCTTTAGCTCGACGACTTCCCAAATGTCTACTACAACAAGGTTTGCCCGGCTCCAGTGAGGAGGGGGTGATGACAACGGCGCGTCTTTGGCTCGCTCCAGTGATTGCAGTCGTCATTAGGTGGTTTATGGATCTGGATGTATTTTTTTTACTTCTAGTGCCCTCTGTACTACCTTGAATAGATTGGAGATTTTCTCAAAAAAAAAGACCTAGAGGTAGGCGATGTACATACTGTTTGGTTATTTGCACCATTTTGGGGCTTTCTGGGAACCTGCCGGTTGAGCCCGTAGGGGCAGTTTGTTTGGTTGCTCGCTGGCATGGAGCTAATAGAGCATGTTTGCACTGATTCGTGCCTGCATCACTGGAAAACACCGATTTGAGCGTTCTTCTCGGGCGGACCGAGGGTTGCTTTGAGGAGCATGCAGCCAGATTTCTCTTTGTGGCTCAGACAACCAAACGGCTAGACTTTCCCACCTCCCCCTAGCATGCATGGTTGTTATGCTAGCAACCAAACACGCCCAAGATGAATTTGTGCAGGAGTATTACAGTGTAGAAAGGAATCCCTTTGCAATAATTCTCTCGCCCCTCCCCCCTTGAATTCACTGGTGGGGCTTATCCCCTAACCAATCATATTCCTTTGACTCATCCAATACCTAACCTTCGTAAAAAATTGCCCGTGAGTGTACCGTAACTCATGTGTGTGTATGTTTGCACGTATGTGTTGCACACTCTTTGTTTTATGATGTTATGGGATCCTTGTGTTGCTTATTGGAGTACCCATGGTCATAAGTGAAACTAGAGATGATACCCGCGCGTTGTTGTGGGAATTGCTAATATTATTTCACTAAAGCTTAGTGTTGGAGTATCACATCCTTGTGCTCTTTCATTTATGATGTTATGGGATCCTTGCATTGCTTGTTGGAGTACCCATGATCATGAGTGAAACTAGAGATGATACCCGCGCGCTGCTAGGGAAATTGATGATATTATTTCACTAGGACTTGACAGTATGAAACTTCAGTATTTGGATGAATCATATAAGAACTGAACTAAAGTGCATATAATTTATTATATTTGATTATTATATAGTTATGAAATATTTATTGAATTTAGTAGCATGCATGGTACATGTTAAGGTGTTTTTTTTCCATTCTTACTGGCATTGTGAGTTGGCATAGTTGCATATTGAGATGACTAAATTTAGTGTGAAAAACATGATAACATGATGAGTTGGCATAGTTGCATGTTAAAATAATTTAGTATAATGTTATGAGATCCTCGCATTGCTTGCTGGAGTACCCATGGTCATAAGTGAACTAGAGATGATACCCGCGCGTTGATCCTGAAATTGATGATATTATTTCACTTGACAGTATGAAACTTTAGTATTTGGATTAGCCATACGAGAATTGAAACAAAAGTGCATATAATTTATTATATTTGATTATTATATAATTTTAAAATATTTATTGAATTTAGTAGCATGCATGGTACATGTTAAGATGTTTTTTTTCTTCCATGCATACTGACATTGTGAGTTGGCATAGTTGCATGGTACATGGTCATAAGTGAACTAGAGATGATACCCGCGCGTTGATGCGGAAATTGATGGTATTATTTCACTTGACAGTATGAAACTTTAGTATTTGGATTAGCCATATGAGAATTGAAACAAAAGTGCATATAATTTATTATATTTGATTATTATATAATTTTAAAATATTTATTGAATTTAGTAGCATGCATGGTACATGTTAAGATGTTTTTTTCTTCCATGCATACTGGCATTGTGAGTTGGTATAGTTGCATGTTGAGATGACTAAATTTAGTGTGGCATGCATGATATGATGATAACATGATGAGTTGGCATAATTGCATGTTAAGATAATTGAGTGAATGATGATTAACTATTTAGATATATAGGATAACACGAGTCAACCAAATTCATTAGTAAAAGGTTATTTTGACAGTTACCCCAAACCAACTCTAAAACCACTTTATGAGAAATAAAATAGCACCAATACTAGCATAAATGCAACTAAATTTAAGATGTACAAACCTAAGTAAGACTACTTATTCGCTTCTGGATTGCTTATGCAAAAGTGTGCTTTAAAGACATATATAGGTACGCTCCCGTGCTCATGCTGCACTCAAATCCCAAGATATGTCGATATGACATGCACTTATTCTCACCTCCTATCGAAGTTTAGAGCAACTTAAAGCAAAGCAAAAGGCAGACCCACTTTACAATACTTCTTGAAAATTCAATTTGACCATAAATTAAGCACATAATATATAATGTTTATGACTTACAAAAATTATACCACTAAAAACTTCTTTCAAATACAAATGCTTCACATATAACCCATATAAAATTTATGGTCAAAATTTGATTGAAGGATGTGTGCGAGCCTTATTCATTGGAATGGAGGGAGCATGTGTTACTTAGCCATCTCGCTTGTAATGTGAAACGTAAGAGCATTTAGGACTAGACTAACTTGAACCCCTATACGTCCACGGACAAGAAGGAACTCCCCGGCATTGCAGCCGGCTAGGTGGCCCAGCGCAACCGGATATAGGCTGGCTTGCCGGCAAGTTCTCCGGAGCCGGAGCCGGCGCCACCGCCACCACCAGGCCGTCCAAGCTGGCTATGCCGTCGCCCGTCAGATCCGTCAGGGGATAGCGACAACGCGTCCGACAGGCGGAGAAAGAAGCCATGTCTGCGGAGGTTGATGTCGCGGAGTAGGAATTTGACTGGGGCACCGAGGACGACGGCTCCAACTCCGTGTCGGTCACGCGCCGCCGCCGCCACGCTAGCGAAGACGACACATCCGCGACGGCCGCCAATGAGAAAAAGTAGATCACGGGAGGCCACCGCCGCTTGGGTCTCAGGAAGGTCACCGTCACCGCCTCGCTGGGTTATACAACTGGTGACTTGCCCGCTTCGCAGGGGCGTAGCCACTGCACTCGTCTTCCCCCACACAAAAGCCAATCGATGACCCGGGCTCCGCAGAGGCGAAGGTTATTCTTTCCCTCCCGTTCAAGCATTTAGCTCTGGGGCTCACGACGGTCAAATGAGCTTGCTGTCGGACATAGGAAAGACATGTCGTGGGAAACGGGATCCACCGCGGCCGATGATAGACTAGGTTAGAATAGCATAGCCTTGTCCACTGTAGTTTAATTGAAATATATCCGAAATGTAAATGATTTCATCCGGTTTATATGAAAATCATTCGGTTTGCACGATTATGTTCGGTTTGTTGAATTTTGCCTTGAAATATACTCTCTCGGAAATATTTGCCACGGAAATGAATGTATCTAGACGTATTTTAGTTATAGATACATTCATTTTCATTCATTTCTGCTGACAAGTAATTTCGGACAGAGGGAGTATGTGATTACGATTGAATGGTCGGCTCCCATGTCAATGTCCGCAAAATCACAGACTCATCCCATCGGTCCGACGGATGCAGTGTCCAGTTTAGAGTCCAACGTTCTCGTACCCTCTCATGCCTTTTTTGGTTTAGAGGAATTTTATAGAAATACCATAGGATAGGATTTTTATAGAAATTTTTTCCTTTAGAGCCCATAGAATTATATTTCTATGGAGGAACTCTTTCTACTCCACATTTCGTAGGAAAATAAATATTAGCCTAGATCAAATAGAAATTTTTTTATGGTGTGAATCAAAGGACATCTCTGAGTTCTCATTACCTGTTTTATTTCCCCCGATCCAAACAATAAAAAAAAGATGATACTCCCTCCGTTCCTAAATATTTGTCTTTCTAGACATTTCAAATGACTACTACATACGGATGTATGTAGACATATTTTAGAGTGTAGATTCACTCATTTTGCTCCGTATATAGTCATTTATTGAAATGCCTAGAAAGACAAGTATTTAGGAACGGAGGGAGTATTTTTTTATTGACGAAATTAAGAAGAAACAGCCTTTGCTTTCTGGACGTTGGATCCTTCTCGGATGGTCCAGATCTGTAGCTACAATACCCTGTTCGTTTCTTCCTCCCTCAGCTCCACCCCTTTTGCCTGGGCCGCATAAGCCTCCATCGTTCCCCGCCCTCCGCCGCCTCCAGTCAGCAGTCTCCCTCCTCCGACCAAGGCGCTCTCGCCGGCAGCTATCACCAGGCGAAGGGGCTCTCTTCTCCTCATTCCATCTACCAACTGGCGCGGCGCGAGGAACTAACCGTCAAGGCGTATTTCCTATTGGTGGTAAATAAGGAAGCCCTAGCTTTCCCAGGTTGTTGTTCGTCCGGTTTCTGGATTAGCTCCTTTCATTCAATAGATTCGTTCAAATGTTCAATATCATCGATCATTAGCTCCTCTAGTTTGAAGTTTGTTAGTTCAATGTAGAAAGCCTTTTGGTAATTTTTGTTTCAATTTAATTTTAGTAATTTTTGTTCGTTTGAGACGAGCTTGACCTTTGATATGCCTGTGTAAGTAAACCTGGGGTTAATTTTGTGTGTGTGTGGGTGGGTGGGGGGGGGGGGTGTTTTTTCGCCCTTTTTTGGCCCAGGGCGTCAGCTAATCCTGGCTACGCAGTTGCTAGTAGCAGTTGCTTCCATAAAGGAAAGAAATCGAATCCCCACACGAAACCCCATGACCGTAGGGATCCTTAGCAAATTATGCAATTTCTTGTGAAGCTAACTTGGAGCGGTGGTCCTGATAGATAACCTGCAAACATGGTTAAAGCATGATCTAATACTACCCGGGAAAGCAGTAGACGGCATGATCTGTTGTGCATTCCTCGTTATTCTTAGGCTATGTCCGCTTGATGTCTGTGATATCTCATGTTGAGCAATGGCGTGTCTGCTAGCATTTATTTTCGTTCCAGTTGGTTAGAGTTCAGGAGTTGAATAGGTGCTGATACTCTTGTCGGTGTGTTGTTTCCATTCTCTGTGTGCAAAAATACAATCTTGGTTTTGTTATTGCTGATGGAAATGGAGAATTTCCCCTGTTCGAATAGAAAACAATGTCTTATTCCAGGTTCCTTTAATGTAGGTTGCAGTATTGGGTGACAGCTTCCTGTATCATCCGGTTGCTTCCCCGCGTGACAGCTACACTCCATTCTGCTCCGCTATCGGTCAGCTCCATTGAGAATCTAGATGTGCTTGTCTTCGCGAATGTTCGATGGGAAGACACGCTCCTTCTCCATTACTAGAAAGGCTTTCCCTGAAAGTAAATACGTCCTCCCTGTCCCAATCTCCCGCCTAGCCCACCGTCATCTCCCCCTTCTCCTATCCTATGCAACCGTCTCGGGTCTTTTGCTCAAGGTACCCTTGCTCCACTCTGTCCTTCGCTCACTCTCCACAGGTCCTGTCCCATCTCTCTCCCTCTCATTCCTCTCCCTACTCCGCCGGTCTGGCTACATGCCCATCGATAACTACTCCCTTAGCGCTGCTCTTTCTACCGCCGCCCGCATGCCCTCCGTTGTTGTTGGTGCCCAGCTCCATACCCTTTCTGTGAAACTCGGCTTAAGTTCTGATACCTTTGTCCTTAATACTCTTATCAATATGTACTCGTCTTGTAGTTATCCATCTACTGCAAGATCAGTTCTTGATTCTGCTCCCAAAGGAGCCTCTGATACAGTTTCTTGGAATACAATCATTGCTGGATACGTACATGCTGGGCTGCCTAATAAGGCATTGCAGGCTTTTAGCCAAATGGCCAAGGCGCAAGTTATGCTGGATGAGGTCACCTTGCTGAATGCTCTAGTTGCTTGTGCAAGGACATGCATGATGAAGGTCGGAAAGCTCTGTCATGCACTACTTGTGACAAATGGTTTTGAGATTAACTGTTATATGGGTTCCTCTTTGATTAGTATGTATGCAAAGTGTGGGCTTGTTGAAGATGCTCGCAGGGTTTTTGATGGATTGCCTGAGAGGAATGCGGTTTGCTGGACCTCAATGATTTCTGGATATACACAGTTAGGTCAGTCTAAAGAGGCTGTTAAGCTATTCAGAGAGATGCAAATTGCTGGAGTGAAAGTTGATGATGCAACAATTGCTACTGTTGTATCTTCATGCGGCCAGATGGGAGCACTGGACTTGGGACGGTATGTCCATGCTTACTGTGACATTCATGGTTTAGGGAAGGATATTTCTGTGAAAAATTCATTGATTGACATGTACTCAAAGTGTGGGGATATAAATAAGGCCTATGATATATTTTGTGGAATGGTCAAGCGGGATGATTTTTCCTGGACAGTGATGATAATGGGCTTTGCTGCAAATGGCCTCTCTGGTGAGGCATTAGATTTGTTTGCGCAGATGGAAGAAGAGGGTGAAGTCATGCCGAATGAGATAACTTTCTTGGGTGTCCTAACTTCTTGCAGCCATGGAGGATTAGTTGAACAAGGATACCATCACTTCCATCGCATGTCCAGTATTTACGGTATTGCCCCAAGGATCGAACACTATGGATGCATGGTTGATCTCCTGGGCCGTGCTAAGTTATTGGCAGAGGCAGAACAGTTCATTAAAGAGATGCCTATCGCTCCTGATGTTGTAATGTGGCGGTCGTTGTTGTTTGCCTGCAGAGCCTGTGGAGAGGTGGGACTTGCAGAGTATGTAGCAGAAAGGATCCAAGTATTGGAGCCAAACAGGTGTGGAGGGGACGTTTTACTTTCTACTGTCTATGCAACCACATCAAGGTGGGTTGATGCAAACAAAGTGAGGACAGGAATATACAGTAGCAGAAAGACCAAGCAGCCTGGTTGCTCTTTCATTGAAGTGGATGGATGCGTGCATGAGTTCTTTGCAGGGGACGAGTCACATTTTGAAACTGAAGCTATATACAACACTCTTTTGGGAATTAATGAACTGTTAGTAGCAGAGTCCTTCCTGATGTGAAAGCTAATACTCCCTCCGTTCGGAATTACTTGTCTCGGATATGGATGTATCTAGAACTAAAATATGTCTAGATACATCCATTTCTGCGACAAGTAATTCCGAATGGAGGGAGTACATTTCTATGGTAACCATACCTCAGTACCTATGATTCTATAATCTTCATTTTATGAAATGATGAAACCCGAAGTATATCTACGTATTTGCATTTCTCTATGAGGCGGGAAGTTTATTTTCCAGACATTTATGTCATGAGCCACTTAATGTGCAACTGAGTGCACACTGTTATCCTGATTTTATTGGTCTATCTGAGATGTTTCCTTCTGGTATTGCAATCTGTGCTAGGTAATACCCACAGTTGTTGCTATGATGTTACTATGTCAGAAAATTAGCTGTCCAGTGCATATCACTTATTTGTTCTTCTCTCATGTTCTTGTCTGACAGTTATATTTTTACCCCGAACTTACTAACCCAGCTTTGGTTTCTCTGGCTTAAACTAATCTGGCAGCAGGGTATCATGTGCCCGCTCACCTGTATCACTGTGTTGGTCATGGGAATGTAAAACCAGCAGCCTGAAAGTTCCAAACTCCAGAATTTAGTTATTTACTTGAACTGGGCCATGGATTGGAAGAATCAAACTCCACAGGGTAAAGTGCTGATGATGAGTCCGTGCTTTTTGCCCCAGAAGCTGACTTTTATGTTTGAATAGTTGCACATTGTCATTTCACTAAAACTCGGGTTGGCTTTAAAAGGTCAAATTGCACAAGTGATTGTTGAATTTCTAGAGGTAGCTGTCAGCTCCATTGTCTTCCTCAAAGGTTTCTATCCCACTCGTAAGGATTCCTCTCCCTTTTGTATTTAAGTCACATTAGTAACTTTGTTATTTGTCATGTTCTTTGGTTGGATATGGATTAAGCACAATGCATCTGTAGGTGCATTTGAGAGGAGAAGGTACATGAATCTAGTTGTCCAGAAAGCTGTGCACCCCCAGCTTGCTGACTACATCCACTCTGTGACTACTGGCCTTCTACCTTTCATACAAAAGGTGTGTTTTGTTCCCCTGATTGTTCCTCCTCTTGCAATGAAATGCACTCTATGAGTAATTATATTATCAAGAGAACTCATTAAATGGACAGGTAACTTGATAGGTTAAGTAATGTAACATACATTATACTGCTTGAGCTTTAAAGTTTTGGTACACATCTGTTCCACCTTTTGTTTTGACCATATGATTGTTGTAAACTTGGCTCTTGTGTCTTATAGCATTATTGCAAACTATGGGGGTGTTTGGTTGGGCTTTTACTTGCTTTTTTGGCTTATATCAATTTTGCACTTGCTTCAAGCTTCAGCAACAGTGTTGAGATCTTAGGATCCCTTGGTGTTGAAACATTGTTGATTGTGTAACGATTTCAGGCTGGTTGTGTCTTTTTAACTAACCATAAGTTTTCTTACAACCCAGGGACTGGTTGAGAGGGTCGTAGTAATCTTCCACGACAAAGATCATGTACCACTCGAGAAGTTTGTGTTCAAGCTTGCAGTCAACCAATCCTATGGCTCCGAGTTAGAGGAGTCCAGCCTGGAATTTGCTCTGCGGGCGTTCTTGATCAAACTGACCGTCGCTGGACCTCTCACAAAGCCCCTTCCGTCAGGTAGCCGACACCATCTCTTTCTTGGACGATTTCAGAATCTCGAGATTTTCTGTAAAGGCCAACAGCCAGCGGTGACTACTATCACCGGGAGAGCTTATGAGGTGCCACACTTTGCCTTGTGACAGATAGCAGCTGGGAGATCACCGCCTACTTCCGATCCCTCCCTGCAGACGGTGCGAAGGACAAGGAGGAGGACGAGGCTCGGCTGTGGATCCCCACGGACACCAAGGCATGGATGCAGCCGCCGCAGATAACCCCCATCAAGTCAATGGGGTGTGATCCTTTGAAGATGCAGCTCTACCTAGAACAACCTGGACCATCAGCAGAGGCAGAAGATCCTGCTTCGTAGCGATGAACCATCGGCCTGATGGCCTCCCTCCCTGGTTCATGTATGCTCGCAAGCCGAGCAGAACATAGTCTGATATTTGTGGGTAGTCTGGCCCAGTTGCGAACAAGGTCGCTATTTTTATTATTTTGTGGCTGTTGTCTATTGTGAGTATGGACAAGGGACACGTTGAGGTGTTCTTGAGTAGACCCCGGGGTAAGGAAGACATAGAGCAGAGGGTGGTTATGTAATGTGAAACGATGAAGAAGAGCATCCCATGGACTAGAAGGGCATCTCCAATGCAAGACGCTAACCCTAAGATAAGACTCTTAGGAAAATAAAATTATCCTCTTAAAATAGAAAAATGATTGGAGTGCCTGCTGTTTCAACGCTAGCCTGGCGCTGCACTTAATTCCCTCCTTTTGCGTTAATTACATAACTAATCCCTGATCTTGCATCTTAAAAAAAGGCAAGTGGCAACCAATATGTGGTTGGATGGTTAGGGCATCTCTAACGGCAACCTACAAAAATCCACTCGCATCTGTCCACGGACAGGGACTAGTTCATGGACACGAATGCGGCAACTTGACATCCAATGCTAGCCGCATATATTTTCAACAACTCAAACCAATCAGACGAAATTCGTGTAAACTGGATGATTTTCATTCAAGTTTGGATATAATTTACATAAAAAGGTCGATATTTCAACGGTTTAACTAAAAAACCAAAAAGAAAAAACTAAACCCTATACCGGACGATCACCTCATACGCGTGGCCGCCCTGCCCTGCCGCACCGCCATCTCCGTCGTCGTGGTCCCTCCAGTCCCTCCAGCGACGAAACGGCGCCGGAGGGCCGTAGTTGCCTGCTGCTCGCGGACGAGCCGCTTCGCCTCGTGCTGCGCCATACGAAGGGCCGCTGCGGCCACTGACGACGTGGCCTGCGGAGCCGTGGCGGCGGCCAACACTTGACCGGCGTTCGCAGAGCAATCGCTGAGCGATCATTCCTCACCGATCTTGGCGAGCTCGTCGTCAAGGCGACGATGGCGCCTGGCAGCCGTCTCCGTGGTGGTGACGGAGCGCTCGAGCGCCCACACGGCGATAAGGTCGGGGTCATTCCGGACCCACTCTGGCATCACGTCCGTCTTGGCGAACTCGGAGCGGCGACCGACTTTGCGTCGGTCGTACCTCGCCTGCCGCCGCGCCGCACACTTGGCCTCGGATAGCATGGCTCGAGAGCCGGAGGCACAGTTGTAACCGCCGCCGCCGAGATAGTGGAGGATGTGGCCACACACCTTGGCAATCGCGGGCAGCAGCTCCTCCTTCACGCAGCGTTGGCGTCGTGGTGGCGAAGAGGGCCCGTCGATCCGCGCTTAGCGGCTCCTTCACACGGCGGAGGCGCTAGGGGGACGCCGACTCTTGCTTCACGCGGCCGCCGATGTGGAGGCCGCGGTTGCGTGGCGAGGACGCCGGCTCGTCCTTCACCTGTCGACGCGGGGATGCCGGCTCCTGCTTAACGCAGACCTGTGGATGGGAGGGTGGCTCCTCCTTCACGCGCACCGGTGACGGTGGCGCCGGACCCATCTGACGGACGAATTCTTCGTCCATCAGATCCGCCTCCAAGAGTAGACGGGGCCGCCACTGTAGCTCGTCCTCCTCATCGCTAGAGGAGAGGACTATCTCCTCCTTGTCGGGGGAGCCCGCCGCCGTGGATGCAGATGGTCCAGATAGCGAGGGCAGTGACACCACGATCTGCCTGACGACAAACTTCCACCGGTTGGCACGGAGAACTAGGACTTCGCCATCGCCGCTAGGCTCGGAGAGAAGGAAGGGCTCAAAGAGGGGGAGGAGGATGGTGCTGTGCTCTGGAGGGTGCGGATCTGGACGATGCCAGAGTGCGGCTTAAATAGCCACGACCAGGGCAGACGGAGGGGCGGTCAACCCGCTTCAATGCGGCACAATGGCCGGAGTTGGTTTCTCGGGATGCGACATCCGCATTGAAGCGGCAGCGACGCTCGAGAGGTTGCTTCCGTATACGCCGCAATTCTGTCTGGTCAAATCGCGACATCAATGACGACCGCTGCATGCTCTGGGGTGGCATGAATGCGACACGGCAAGTGGCGCCAGGCGTGGGATGGAAAGCGCGGGACAGGCGGATGGGGTTTTTGGTGGGCCAGGGCAGTCAGAAGTGGGCTTGGGTGCGATCCAGACTCCCGCAAACTTCTCCCATTTTTGTCTCTAGTTTGCGGGAGAAATCGTGTCAGGACCGCCCCGTGGACCGATACAGGTCGACGTTGGATGGCTTCCGCGGTTCGGACAGTGTGGTCCAGACGGTTGCGGGAGATTTACGGGTCTGCCTAGGAGATGCCATTAGGAGGACTGTGGTATTCTCTGCCCACAAGAGTTCAAGTTCCAGAGTGGTATTCCCTGCCCATCAGAGTTCAAGTTTCAGACTTGACATTGGTGCTTCGATTTTTCTGGATTTATTTCAGACCTTCCGGCGATATGCGTTTAGTGGAAGGAGACGTTCCCGTCGACTACGAAGGCGTCTGTGGCGATTTCGTCAATCTCGAGATGATGTTCCGACTGAGTATCTCGAGGTGCTCATAGGGGTAAGGTGTGCGTGTGTGCGTTTATAGGGGTGCATGTATGCTCATGTATGTGAGCGACTCTGATTGTACTTTGTTCAAAAAGAAAGGCCTAAGCATGGGATTCCCTATTTTGCGCTGATGCCAGGCCCGACACCAGGATTTGGTGGCTCAACTTCCCATCGACCAAGATATCGATCCTATACCCCTAGCTAGCGCCCTGGATTGGGCATCTCTAGCGCGGCGGATCATCAAAACGCCCATAGATGTTTAGACTGTTGGAAATTATGTTTGTGGGAAATTGCACAACACCCGTAACAGGTGTGGCTATCTCATATATAAAAAGGGGTACACGAACTGTATAATACAGTATACAGGACATATATAGAAGCTAGGTATAAATATAGTCTAACACCCTCCCTCAATCTTAACTATGTCCTGAGGTACAGAGCAAGTTAAGATTGCGCCTACAACCTACAAACTGAGGCTGTGGTAGAGGCTTCGTGAAGATGTCAGCAAGTTGATCTTTGGAAGAGATGAACTTGATATGAAGAAGCTTCTGTGCAACACGTTCCCTCACAAAGTGATTGTCAACTTCGACGTGCTTGGTACGAGTATGAAAAACTGGATTATATGAAAGATACGTCGCACCAATGTTATCACACCAAAGAACCGGTGGCTGCTCTTGAGAGACTCCCAACTCTCTCAACAGAGACTGTACCCAACTGAGCTCAGACGTGGCATTGGCAACCGCCTTATACTCTGCTTCAGTGCTACTCTGAGATACTGTGGCCTGCTTGCGCGCACTCCAGGTGATCAAGTTGCGACCAAAGAAGACAACATAGCCCCCCGTTGATCGCCGGTCATCTAGACTCCCATCCCAATCTGCATCAGAGAACGCCGAGAGAGCACTTGAGGAGGTAGACCGAAGATGCAATCCATAGTAGATAGTATGAGAGAGATAACGCGGGATACGCTTCACAGCTGACCACTGTGAAGTTCAAGGAGCATGAAGATACTAGCACACATGGTTTACCGCATAGGAGATGTCCGGTCGTGTGATAGTCAAGTACTACAAGCCACCAACAATACTGTGGTACTCTGTAGCATCATATGAAGGAAGCAAGGCACCATCCAAGGCTGATAACCAATCAGTCGCAGACATAGGGGTGGTAGCATGCTTGCACTGCAACATACCAGCACGTCGTAGCAAGTCCAAGGAATATTTATGCTGAGTGAGAGTTAGGCCAGCAGGGGATTGTGAAACCTCCAGACTGACTGTGACGCCCGGGTAATTAAGCTACAGTATACCTCTGCTAATTGTGCCAGGTCATCACTCCTACTGTTGCTAATCCTCACCTGATCCAAATCTCTGTTCTCATTCGAACTCAAAATTTAAGTCAAAATTTCAAATTTGCGAAACATGATAGCTAAAATGTTCAATGTGTGGCAAAGAATCCCTGGATAATTGTCATGTTGGAACCGACCTCTTTGATTTCCAAGTGCCCATGGAATTGTATTTAGTGGTCCAACAACATATTTATTAACCTTTCCAATTTCTAAAAATGCTTGAACAATTCCATTGGCCCTGAAACTTTTTAGGCAACACTACAATGTTGTACCTGAATTATTTGCTAAATTTCACATTCAACAAAGGTCTCTTTTGATGCTTGTTTTCATCCAAAACAGTAGCTATCCTGTTTTTCCAAAATAAAAGAAATGGAAAAAGAAAAACAGAAACCCCCCCTCCCCAAGTGGGCCTCGTGGCCCAGTTGGCCATCCCACCAGGCCAACCCCAGGCCGGCCCACACCTCGGCCTATAACCCCACTAACCCCCACTCCCTGATCCCTAACCCACTCTCCCCACGCCACTCTCTCCCTCCCCCCGATCTGGATCGAGATCGGGGGCGCAAACCTGGCGACCGTGCCGCCTTGACGCCCGCCGTTGTCGGCCCCGTCGCATCGATGCTCGCCTCCCGGACTCCTCCTCGCCCTCCTCTCCTTTGCGCGACACCGACCTCGCCTCGTCGTCGAACCGACGCCGTCGCCAGTCGTCATCGCCACCCCGTCGCCGTCCCGTCGTCGACCGCCGCCGCCTCGAGCTCCGGCGCCTCCCCGACTCCTCCTCGCGCACACTATTGCACACCTACAGGGCCCGGTGAGGCCCCCTCCTCCTTTTCCCCATCTCCTTTCCCTCATGTCGCCGTAGGTCGCCCCCGCCGTCGCGCCCGAGCTCCCGAGGAGCTCGTGGTTGCCGCACCTGTCACCCGCTGTCGCGCGCTGGCCACCTCCCTGCGCGCCCACACTCCATGCGCTGCCGTCACCGCGTTGGCCGCCCGTGCCCAGCCACTGCCCTCGCCGCGTTGTTGCTGCGGCTGCTGTCCGCGCGCAGCCGTGCCAACCTCGCCTCCGCCCGGCCACGCCCTGACGCCGCCCTCGTCGCTCCACGGCATCCGGGGCTCCTGCCGCTGGCCGCGGCCCCCCCTCCATTCTGCGCTGACCGGTGGCCTCGCCGGAGGCCGCGCCCAGCCGTGGAGCCCGAGCCCCCTGGTGCCGTGCGTGCCCAGGTCCGGCCTCCACGGGCGCCCGCCCACTAACCCGCTCGCCCAGCGCCCGCTAGGCCAGCCAGGGCCATTGATCAAGGGCCCCCACGCCCAGAACATTTTAACAAAAAAAGAGATTTAAAAAAAAAATATATAAAAATAACTAAAATTAATTAATTAATTAGTTAATTAATCCTGATTAATTAACTTGCTAATTAAAACACTAATCTGTCACTGACTAATGAGGCCCACACTTAAATAATCCTATTTAGTTTAAACAAATCCTATTTAACCTTTGTCTCAATGACAGGTGGGTCCCACTGGACCCATTGGTTATGTTTGACTCCAGTCAACTGAGTTTGACCTGCTGATGTCATGGTGATGTCATGCTGACATCACCTTTCACTATTCTGGATAATGTTCGATTTAATTAATTAAATAAATTTTAGAAATACATAAAACTTTGATAAATCATAGAAAATAAACCGTAACTCGGATCAAAATACTTTGTACATGAAAGTTTCTCAGAACGACGAGACGAACCCAGATACGTAGCCCGTTCGTCCGCCACGCAACCCTAACATATCAAACTCACAACTTTCCCCCTCCGGCTCCTTTGCCCGAAAACGCGAAACATCGGGGATACTTTCCCGGATCTTCCCCCCTTTCACCGGTATCGCCTCATACCGCGTTAGGGCACCCTAGCACCGATACTTGTCATGTCATGCATCGCTATGCATCTATTTGCTTAAGTATTTATTGTTTCTTCCCCCTCTTCTCTCGCTAGACACCGAGACCGACGCCGCTGCTACCCAGTACGACTACGGTGTTGACGACCCCTCTCTCTTGCCAGAGCAACCAGGCAAGCCCCCCCTTGATCACCAGATATCGCCTATTCTTCTCTATACTGCCTGCATTAGAGTAGTGTAGCATGTTACTGCTTTCAGTTAATCCTATACTGCTGCATAGCCTGTCCTTGCTACTACTGTTGTTACCTTTACCTGCTATCCTACTGCTCAGTGGCCCTACACTCTTGTCCGTCTGCCATGCTATACTACTGGGCCGTGATCACTTCGGGAGGTGATCACGGGCATATACTATATACTTTACACAGTTACATTACCTGTGATACTGTTCGGAGATGGGGGCTGAAGGGGCAGGTGGCTCCATCCCGGTAGAGGTGGGCCTGGGTTCCCGACGGCCCCCGACTGTTACTTTGAGGCGAAGCGACAGGGCAGGTTGAGACCACCTAGGAGAGAGGTGGGCCTGGCCCTGGTCGGCGTTCGCGGATACTTAACACGCTTAACGAGATCTGGGTATTTGATCTGAGTCTGGCCATTTGGTCTATACGCACTAACCATCTACGCGGGAGTAGTTATGGGTATCCCGGCGTCGTGGTATCAGCCGAAGCCTTCGTGACGTCAGCGACTGAGCAGCGCGCGCCGGATTGGAATGTAAGCCTGCTCTTGTATTAAGGGGGCTAGTTCTGCTTCCGGCCGCGTTCGCAACGTGCAGGTGTGCTAAGGGCGATGGGCCCAGACCCCTGTGCGCTTAGGTTTAGACCGGCGTGCTGACCTCTCCTGTTGTGCCTAGGTGGGGCTGCGACGTGTTGATCTTCCGAGGCCGGGCATGACCCAGGAAAGTGTGTCCGGCCAAATGGGATCGAGCGTGTTGGGGTATGTGGTGCACCCCTGCAGGGAAGTTAATCTATTCGAATAGCCATGATCTTCGGTAACAGGATGACTTGGAGTTGTACCTTGACCTTATGACAACTAGAACCGGATACTTAATAAAACACACCCTTCCAAGTGCCAGATACAACCGGTGATCGCTCTCTCACAGGGCGACGAGGAGAGGATCATCGGTTAGGATTATGCTATACGATGCTACTTGGAGGTCTTCAGTCTACTCTCTTCTACATGCTGCAAGACGGAGGCTGCTAGAAGCGTAGTCTTTGACATGATTAGCTATCTCCCCCTTATTCTGGCATTCTGCAGTTCAGTCCACCGATATGGCCCTTTACACATATACCCATGCATATGTAGTGTAGCTCCTTGCTTGCGAGTACTTTGGATGAGTACTCACGGTTGCTTTCTCCTTCTTTCCCCCCTTTTTCTTCTACCTGGTTGTCGCAACCAGATGATGGAGCCCAGGATCCAGACGCCACCGTCGACGACGACTCCTACTACACCGGAGGTGCCTACTACTATGTGCTGCCCGCTGACGACGACCAGGAGTAGTTTAGGAGGATCCCAGGCAGGAGGCCTGCGCCTCTTTCGATCTGTGTCCCAGTTTGTGCTAGCCTTCTTAAGGCAAACTTGTTTAACTTATGTCTGTACTCAGATATTGTTGCTTCCGCTGACTCGTCTATGATCGAGCTCTTGTATTCGAGCCCTCGAGGCCCCTGGCTTGTAATATGATGCTTGTATGACTTATTTTATTTGTAGAGTTGTGTTGTGATATCTTCCCGTGAGTCCCTGATCTTGATCGTACACGTTTGCGTGTATGATTAGTGTACGATTAAATCGGGGGCGTCACACAGACCAAGGAAGTAATGGAGAGCACCCAGATCCTTGACAGGAAAATGACCACCCAGAGCAGACAGCAGATGACCAGCGGCAGTCACCGAGGAGCTGATAAGAACAATGTCATTAGCATAAACTGGTAGGTACGTAGTAATCTCAGGACGATGGAACATGAACAGAGACGTGTCAGCAGTGGATGGAGCAAATCCAAGACGGCGAAGAACCGAGCCAAGTCGGGCATGCCATGCATGAGGAGCCTGCTTAAGTCCATAAAGCGCCTTAGCAAGACGACACAAATGATGTGGATGAGCAAGATCAACAAAACCTTGGGGTTGCCGCATGTAAACCTCTTCCTCCAAGACCCCATGGAGAAAAGCATTCTGAACATCAAGCTGATGCAGAGACCACCCTTTGGCAACAACTAAGGACAGAAGCGGACGAATGGTGGTAGGTTTCACAACTGGACTGAAGGTATCCTCATAATCAAGACCATACCATTGTTTAAACCCTTTGACCACCAACCGTGCCTTGTATTGCTCAATAGAACCATCAGCATGCTTCTTTACCTTAAACACCCACTTGGAGTCAATGATGTTGACACCAGACACATGAGGAACCAGGCGCCAAGTATCTTTCCTCTGTAGTGCCTGAAACTCCTACTCCATGGCACTACGCCAATGAGGAATCCAAAGAGTTGCCTGAAAATGTTGAGGCTCAGGAGTGAGGTCAACATCTGCCTGTGCCATACACGCCACAATCCATGCAACCGTGCTGTTAGTGCACTCCTTCGGCCGAACAATACCACTCTGACTGTGCGTACAAGGACGCGGAACATCAGTAGGCGGCAGAGGTGGCCGCAGAGACGGAGTCGATGAAGATGATGATGACGATGCAGACAGCTCTCCAGACACAGAACCAGTCACACCAGGCAACTGGCCAGGCAAGGAAGGAGTGGACACCCGTTCGGCTACTGCGAGCGGGGGCACCGGCTCGGGCGGTGCGTCGGGAAGCCCTATAGTGCCAGGCTCGGCCAGCCCCGTCGACAGGCCAAATGACGGAGGGACATTGCAAGCGGGCTTGGCGGACATCCGAGGGGACGTGGGCAGCTGCTCATCTAGAAGCTCGAGGCGTGCTCCACAACCAATACCTGCACCATGGTTAGGTAGTAATAAGGGGGTATATGCAACATCAGCAAATTGATCAGGCAAAGGTAAAGCAGATTTCTCAGGTGTAGTGGGAGTGGTGGAGGTGACCGGAAGTGCGGAAAAAGGAAAAACATTCTCATCAAACACCACATCACGTGAGATGTAGACGCGGTTAGAGGGAACATGAAGACACTTGTGCCCTTTATGAAGTGAACTATAACCAAGAAACACACACTATTTAGACCGAAACTCCAACTTGCATTGGTTATATGGACGAAGATGAGGCCAACACGCGCACCCAAAGACCTTGAGAAATGTATAATCAGGAACTTCATTTAGCAAGAGCTCAATTGGTGTTTTCATCTGACAGAGTCATGTAGGGAGTTTGTTAATGAGAAAGCATGCGGTGGAAAACGCATCACTCCAAAACCAGAAAGGGACAGAGGCATGGGAAAGCAAAGCAAGACCAGTTTCAACTATATGACGATGCTTATGCTCAGCTATACCATTTTGCTGATGTGTATGAGGACAAGACACACGATGTCTAATTCCAGTCTTATTAAAGAATGCATTGAGGTTGTGATACTCACTCCCAATCGGATTGCACATGAATGATTTTATGACTGAGCAAACGCTCAACATGTGCTTGGAATTGCAAGAAGACATTAAACACATCATACTTGCGTTTAAGAAGATAAAGGCAAGTGAACCGACTGTAAGCATCAATGAAACTGGCATAGTAATTATGACCACTAACAGAGTTTTGGGCATGGCCCCATACATCCAAAAACACAAGTTCAAGTGGTTTATTGACTACATGACTCGACTTAGAAAAAGGAAGTTGATGTCTCTTGCCTTGCTGACAGGCATCACAAACTGCATCAACATGTTTATTTGACACTACTAGAAGCTCATGACGATGAAGTACATGGCGAATGATGGGAGTGGCAGGGTGACCAAGGTCTTTGGGTGCCAATGTGATGGAGACACACGAACACCGCTGAAAGCACTAGGAGCTGGTGGCACATCAAGTGCATAGAGACCATTATTGCGCAGTCGACCTATGAGGAGTACGTCCCTTGTGTTCCGGTCCTTAACAAAAAATGAAAAGGATGAAATTCAGCAAGAACATTATTATCATGAGTAAGTTTAGGAACGGAAAGCAATCTACGTGAAGCAGAGGGAGCACGAAGGACATTAAGAAAACATAATTGTGTGGATCAACATGTAAGAAGTGATGCCTGACCAATATGTGAGATGTGCATACCTTCCCCATTAGCGGCGTGAACCTGATCGTGTCCACGGTACAACTCCTATATAGAGAGCTTGCCCATCTCACTTGTCAGGTGATTGGTAGCTCCCGTATCCATGTACCAAGATGCATCAACTGGATAGGAAGGAGTATGCCCCTGCTCATGACTCGCCAGGGCAGCCTGCTTCTCATTGCACTTGCCATTATTCTCGATCCCCAAGAAATCCTACTTGAAGCAACGATGAAAACGGGACGCAAGGTGACCATCAAGCCCACACTGAAGGAAATATGCCCTAGAGGCAATAATAAAGTTGTTATTTTATATTATATTTCCGTATTCATGATAAAGGTTTATTATTCATGCTAGAATTGTATTGACCAGAAACTTAAATACATGTGTGAATACATAAATAAATACCGTGTCCCTAGTAAACCTCCACTAGACTAGCTCGTTGATCAAAGATGGTTAAGGTTTCCTAAGCATAGACATGCGTTGTCATTTGATTACGGGATCACATCATTAGGAGAATTATGTGATGGACAGGACCCATCCGTTAGCTTAGCATAATGATCGTTCAGTTTATTGCTATTTCTTTCTTCATGTCAAATACTTATTCCTTTGACCATGAGATTATGCAACTCCAGGATACCGGAGGAATACCTTGTGTGCTATCAAACATCACTACGTAACTGGGTGATCATAAAGATGCTCTACATGTATCTCCGAAGGTGTTTGTTGAGTTGGCATAGATCGAGATTAGGATTTGTCACTCTGAGTATCGGAGAGGTATCTCTGGGCCCTCTCGGTAATACACATCATAAGCTTGCAAGCAAATGACTAAGGAGTTAGTCACAAGGTGATGTATTACGGAACGAGTAAAGAGACCTGCCGGTAATGAGATTGAACTAGGTATGAATATACCGACGATCGAATCTCGGGCAAGTAGTAACATGGACAAGGGAATTATGTATGTTGTCATAATGGTTCGACCGATAAAGATCTCCGTAGAATATGTAGGAGCCAATATGGGCATCAAGGTTCCGCTATTGGTAATTTACCGGAGAGGTGTCTTGGTCATGTCTACATAGTTCTCGAACCCGTAGGGTCCGCACTCTTAACGTTCGTTGACCATATAGTGTTATATGAGTTATATGTTTTGGTGACCGAACGTTGTTCGGAGTCCCGGATGAGATCACGGACATGACGAGGAGTCTCGAAATGGCCGAGAGGTCAAGATTGATATATATAGCACAATGGTATTTGGACACCAAAAGTGTTTCAGGACGTACCGGGAAGGAATCGGGTCACCAGAAGGGTTTCCGGGCACCCCTCGTCAAGTTATGGGCCTTATGGGCCAAAGGAGGGGACAGACCAGCCCACAAGGGGGCTGGTGTGCCCCTCCCTTGTTTGGCCAGCCCTAGGGAAGGAAAAGGGGGAGGGCTAGACCCTCATGCCTTTCCCTCTCATGGGAGAACGGAAAGGGGGGGGGGACCCTCCCGTGTCTTTCCCCGCACTCCAAATATAAGGAAAGGGGGCGCGGCTTGGGAGGGACCCCAAGTAGGATTCCTACTACTTGGGAGACTCCTTTGGCTGCTCCTCCCTCCCTCCCTCCCACCTATATATATGTGGGAGGGGGGCGCCTAGCACACAACAGACAATTGCCTAGCCGTGTGCGACGCCCCCTCCACCGTTTACAACCCCGGTCATATTTTTGTAGTGCTTAGTCGAAGTCCTGCGGAGATCACTTCACCATCACCTTCACCACACATCGTTCTGCCGGAACTCATCTACTACCTCGCCATCTTGCTGGATCAAGAAGGCGGAGGATGTCACCGAGCTGAACGTGTGCAGAACGCGGAGGTGTCGTATGTTCGGTACTTGATCGGTTGGAGCACGAAGAAGTTCGACTGCATCAACCGCGTTGTTAAATGCTTCCGCTTATGGTCTACGAGGGTACGTAGACATACTCTCCCCCTCATTGCTATGCATCTCCATGGATAGATCATTGCGTGTGCGTAGATTTTTTTTGTTTTCCATGCAACGTTTCCCAACAGTGGCATCCGATCCAGGTCTATGTGTAGATGATATGCATGAGTAGAACACAAAGAGTTGTGGGCGGTGATAGTCATACTGCTTACCACCAACATCTTATTTTGATTCGGCGGTACTGTGGGATGAAGCGGCCCGGACCAACCTTACATGTCCACGCACATGAGACCGGTTCCACTGACTGACATGCAACTAGTTTTGCATAAAAGGTAGCTGGCGGGTGTCTGTTTCTCCTACTTTTGTTGAATCTAATTTGACTACGGCCGGTCTTTGAAGAAGGTTAAAACATCAAACTTGATGAATCACCGTTGTGGTTTTTTGCGTAGTTAAGAACACTTCTTGCTAGAAGCCCGTAGCAGCCACGTAAAACTTCCAAAAACAAAGTAGAGGACGTCTAACTTGTTTTTGCAGGGCATGTTGTGATGTGATATGGTCAATAAATGATGTGATATATGTTGATGTATGAGATGATCATGTTTTCTAATATTGACAACCGGCAGGAACCTTAGGGTTGTCCTTTTATTGTATGAACTGCAAGCGCCATGTAATTGCTTTACTTTATCACTATGCGTTAGCAATAGTTGTAGAAGCAATAGTTGGCGTGACGACCTCGATGCAAAGACACTACGATGGAGATCAAGGCATCAAGCCGGTGATAATGGAGATCATGACGATGCTTTGGAGATGGAGATCAAAGGCACAAGATGATGATGGCCATATCATGTCACATATTTTGATGCATGTGATGTTTATCCTTTATGCATCTTATTTTGCTTAGAACGGCGGTAGCATTATAATATGATCCCTTCACTTAATTTCAACATAAAAGTGTTCTCCCTGAGTATGCATTGTTGCTACAGTTTGTCGTTTCGAGACACCATGTGTTGATCGGGTGTGATAGACTCTATGTTCACATACAACAGGTGTAAGATAGTACATGCTGAATACTTGGGTTAAACTTGACGAGCCTTCCATGTACAGGCATGCTCTCAGAACACTAGAGACCGAAAGGTCAAACATGAGTCATATAGTAGATATGATCAGCATAGAGATGTTCACCATTGATGACTACCCCATCTCATGTGATGATCAGACATGGGTTAGTCGATTTGGATCATGTATCACTTAGATAACTTGAGGGATGTTTATTTAAGTGTGAGTTCTTTAGTAATTTGATTAATTGAACTTAGTTTATCATGAACTTAGTCTTAATAGTTTTGCATATAAATGTTGTAGATCAATAGCTCGTGATATAGCTCCCTTATTTTGATATGTTCCTAGAGAAAGCTAAGTTGAAAGATGATAGTAGCAATAATGTGGACTGGTTCTATGATCTAAGGATTATCCTCATTGCTGCACAAAAGAATTATGTCCTTGATGCACCGCTAGGTGACAGACCTATTGCAGGAACAGATGCAGACGTTATGAGCGTTTGGCAAGCTCGATATGATGGCTACTTAATAGTTTAGTGCACCATGCTTCATGGCTTAGAACCGAGACTTCAAAAATGTTTTGAATGCCACGGAGCATATGATATGTTCCAAGAGCTGAAATTGGTATTTTAGACTCATGCCCGTGTTGAGAGGTATGAGATCTCTGACAAGTACTTTGCCTACAAGATGGCGGAGAATAGCTCAGCAAGTGAGCATGTGCTCAGAATGTCTGGGTACTACAATCGCTTGAATCAAGTGGGAGTTAATATTTTAGATAAGATAGTGATTGACAGAGTTCTCTAGTCACTATCACCAAGCTACTAGAACTTCATGATGAACTATAATATGAAAGGGATGACGAAAATGATTCTCGAGCTCTTCGAGATGCTAAAATTGGTGAAGGTAGAAATCAAGAAAGAGCATCAAGTGTTGATGGTTAATAGTACCACTAATTTCAAGAAAAGGGGCAAGGGGAAAGAAAGGGAACTTCAAGAAGAATGGCAAACAAGTTGCCACTCCCATGAAGAAGCCCAAAGCTAGACCCAAGCCTGAAACTAAGTGCTTCTACTGCAAATGAAATGGTCACTGGAAACGAAACTGCCCCAAATACTTGGCGGATAAGAAGGATGGCAAAGTGAACAAAGGTATATTCGATATACATGTTATTGATGTGTACCTGATAACCCACAAGTATAGGGGATCGTTTGTAGCCGTCTTCGATAAATAAGAGTGTTGAACCCAACGAGGAGCTAAAGGTAGAACAAATATTCCCTCAAGTTCCATCGACCACCGATACAACTCTACGCACACTTGACGTTTGCTTTACCTAAAACAAGTATGAAAATATTTTGCAAGAATAAAACTACAAGTACTTTGCGAGAATAAAACTACGGATAAATTTCAAGGTAATAAAAGTGGATAGCTTTTGTTAACAAGAAAGTCATTTTTCCCTAGGCAATCGATAACAAGTACCGGTAATCATTCTTGTAATTCTATATGAGGGAGAGGCATTGAAAGCACAAGTGCTCCCTAGGTGGTTTTGATAATTGATGACAACATATCTCTTGTTGGACTAACATTTCTATCTAGCATGTTTCAGATAAGTTCAACAATGGAGTGGCATGGACTAAAGGTTGTGGGAACTCCTTCAAGATGCTAAGGACAAAGGATTGGCTAAAGCTTCAAGCTCAAGATTCTTCATTTTACATTTTAGTGATCCAAGATCACATTGAGTCCATAGGAAAAGCCAATACTATCAAGGAGGGATGAGGTGTTGCTTAATGAGCCTCTTGCTTCATGTGCTTAATGATATGCTCCAAAATCCTCAGCTACTTTCCCACTTCCACAAATGACCTAAACCCAAAGCCAAACTCGGACCTACCGATTATTCCTATCCGGCGCCACCGAGTTTCACTTGTCATAAGCCACTGCCAAACCCTAGCAATTCGGTTCTACCGATAGGGATCTCGGTCTCACCGAGATGGGCTTGCAAACTCTCTGTTACCTATTGCAATATTTTCGGTCCCACCGAGATATGCAATCGGTCCCACCGAGATTGCAATGTAAATTCAGTGTTTCCTTTTTGTAACTTTTCGGTCTCACCGAAAGAGCAAATCGGTCCCACCGAGTTTGCCTGACCAACTCTCTGGTTAGCCAATTACCAAAATCGGTCTCACCGAGTTTGTGTAATCGGTGTCACCGAGATTATGTTATGCCCAAACCCTAACCATATCGGTCCTACCGAGTTGCATGTCAGTCCCACCGAAAATCTCTAACAGTCACTAGGTTTACCTTTTCGGTTCGACCGAGTTTGTTGATCCGGTCCCACCAAGATTGGAAAACTGTGTGTAATGGTTGGATTTTGTGTGGAGGCTATATATACCCCTCCACCTCCTCTTCATTCATAGAGAGAGCCATCAGAACACATACACAATTCCAACTCATATGTTCTGAGAGAGAACCACCTACTCATGTGTTGAGACCAAGATATTCCATTCCTATCACATGAATCTTGATCTCTAGCCTTCCCCAAGTTGCTTTCCACTCAAATCTTCTTTCCACCAGATCCAAATCCTATGAGAGAGAGTTGAGTGTTGGGGAGACTATCATTTGAAGCACAAGAGCAAGGAGTTCATTACCTACACACCATTTGTTACTTCTTGGAGAGTGGTGTCTCCTAGATTGGCTAGGTCTCACTTGGGAGCCTCCGACAAAATTGTGGAGTTGAACCAATGAGTTTGTAAGGGCAAGGAGATCGCCTACTTCGTGAAGATCTACCGCTAGTGAGGCAAGTCCTTTGTGGGCGATGGCCATGGTGGGATAGACAAGATTGCTTCTTCATGGACCCTTTGTGGGTGGTTGCTTCTTCGTGGACCCTTCGTGGGTGGAGCCCTACGTGGACTTGCGCAACCGTTACCCTTTGTGGGTGGAGCCCTCCGTGGACTCGCGCAACTGTTACCCTTCGTGGGTTGAAGTCTCCATCAACGTGGATGTAGGATAGCACCACCTATCCGAACCACGGGAAAAACATCCGTGTCTCCAATTGCGTTTGAACTCTCCAAACCCTTTCCCTTACATTCTTGTAAGTTGCATGCTTTACATTCCGCTGCTCATATACTCTTTGCATGCTTGCTTGATATGTATTGTGTATGTTGAAATTGTGCCTAAACTCCACTTAAACCCAAAAAGCTTAAAAATTGCAACTTTAGCATTAAGTGTCTAATCACCCCCCCTCTAGACACATCTACTTCTAGATCCTACAAGTGGTATCAGAGCTTTGGTCTCCATTGCCTTGGTTTAATCACCATTGGAGGAAGATGGATGTGTCTACTTTAGGGAGTCTTAGACATAGAGTGCCTATTCTTGATGGAGAATATTTTCATGAGTGGAAAAATGAGATGCTTGTAATTTTCAATCAATATCATTTGAACAAGTATATTGCTAGTCCTTGTGCACCTCATATTGATCCTTTGCATCCTACCCTAGATGAAGATATTGACATGATTCGCAATCTTAGAACTATTGAGCTCATCATTAGAGGATTGCCCAAAAATTTGATTGCTAGTTTGCCTACTCTTAATTGTGCCTACACTATATGGAAATTTCTTGAGGAACGATTTCCCGATCATTCCTTGAAAACTTTGGATGAAATTCTCCATAAATCTATTGCCTTGAGTAAGATGAAATCTAGTGATCCTAGTTTTGGTAATTGTCTATTTGAACTTACCAATCTTAAGCATGCTAAAGGAGATGTTGGAATCATTAGTGATATCATATTCGAAGCTATAAGAATTCATAAAAGTGACCACTTTGATGATAATTCATCTAATGAATTACCCTCTCTAGGAAATGATGAGTCACAAGATCATGATGAACATGGATACTATGATGATGATGATGATAGTGACTTCGATCTTGATGATGCAATGAGACATTTTGGTCTTATGGCAAATCTTCGGGGATATGAATCAGGAGGAAAAGAATGGGTTCTTGATAGTGGATGTACTGATCATATGACCGGAGATGAAGAGATGTTTCGTGAGCTTGCTGAAAATGACGACCCTCGAAAATATGTCACCTTTGGTGATAATTCAAAGGGTAAAGTGGTTGGCCTTGGTAAGGTGGCCATCTCACATGATAGCTCCATTCAAAATGTCATGCTCGTTGAATCTCTCGGCTACAACTTACTTTCGGTATATAGACTTGCTGATTTCGGTTTGAATGTCCTATTTACTGAGGTAGATTGCCAAGTATTTCGTTGAGACAATCATAAAATGGTCTTTACGGGTATGCGTAGAGGTGATCTTTACATTGTCAATTTCTCTAAAAAGGCACAACCTAAAACTTGCTTTGTTGCTAAATCCTCAAAAGGTTGGTTGTGGCATAGACGACTAGGTCACGTTGGCATGAGAAACCTTGACAAGCTTATTAAAGGAAATCATATCCTTGGAGTTAACGATGTCATATTTGATAAGGATAGACTTTGCAGTGCTTGTCAAGCAGGTAAACAGGTTGGAGGAAGGCATCCCGTGAAGAACATCATGACCACAAGAAGGCCACTCGAGCTACTTCATATGGATCTTTTTGGTCCCAACGCCTACAAGAGTCTCGGTGGAAATTCTTTTGGTCTAGTTATAGTTGATGATTTTTCAAGATTTACGTGGGTGTTCTTTCTTAATGACAAGTCGCAGGTCCAGAAGATCTTCAGAAACTTCGCTAGGAAGGCCCAAAATCAGTTTGACGTGAAGATCAAGAAGGTTCGGAGTGACAACGGAACGGAGTTCAAGAACGCAAATGTGGACACCTTTCTTGACAAAGAAGGGATTTCACACGAGTTCTCGGCTACGTACACACCTCAACAAAATGGAGTTGTTGAGAGGAAGAACCGGACGCTCATCGAAATGGCAAGAACGATGCTTGATGAATACAAGACGCCGAAGCACTTTTGGGCAGAAGCGGTTGAGACAGCTTGTCACGCAACAAATCGCTTATATCTTCACAAGCTACTCGGCAAGACGGCATACGAGCTTCTCACCGGTAACAAACCCCAAGTTGGATACTTTCGAGTATTCGGCTCAAAGTGCTACATTCTTGATAAGCATCGTCGTTCAAAGTTTGCTCCTAAATATCTTGAAGGTTTTCTACTCGGTTATGCCTCAAACTCTCACACTTACCGTGTCTACAACAATTTCACCTGAAAGGTTGAAGAGACGGTAGATGTGAAGTTTGATGAATCTAATGGCTCGCAAGTAGAGCAATTGCCAATTGATGTAGGAGACAAAGACCCTTCAGAAGCAATCCAAGACTTGTCCATTGGCAAAATTCGTCCAACGGAGGTGAAGGAGAGTACTTCATCCGTCCAAGTGGAAGCTTCTACTTCACGACAAGGTGAACCAAGAATCGACACGGAAGCATCCACAAGTGGGACACACAAAGATGAAGAAGACGAGGAAATACATCAAGACGAACATCAACAACCTCCTTCTCGACCACGACAAGAGAACGACGACGTCAACAATGAAGAAGGCCAAGAAGAAGAAGAAGATGAAGAAGATGTTCAACAAAGACCCAAGCAAAAGCTCTCACGAGTTCGAGCAAGAATTGCCAAAGATCATCCCGTCGATCAAATCCTCAATGATATACAAAACGGGAGAATCACTCGCTCAAAAACTCGTTTAGCCAACTTTTGTGAAAACTATTCATTCATCTCTAGCATTGAACCTATGAAGGTTGAAGAAGCATTGGAAGATTCGGATTGGATAAACGCTATGCATGAAGAGCTACACAATTTTGAGAGAAACCAAGTTTGGACATTGGTTGAGAAGCCTGACAACAACCACAACATCATTGGTACCAAATGGGTGTTTCGCAACAAGCAAGATGAAGATGGACAAGTGGTTCGCAACAAAGCACGTCTCGTCGCCCAAGGGTACACACAAGTCGAAGGTATGGACTATGGTGAGACGTATGCTCCCGTTGCTAGACTTGAGTCCATTCGCATCTTACTTGCCTATGCTAATCACCATAATATCACCTTATACCAAATGGACATTAAAAGTGCTTTTCTAAATGGTGAAATAGAGGAGGAAGTTTATGTCAAACAACCTCCCGGCTTTATCAATCCTAAGAAACCAAATCATGTTTACAAACTTCACAAAGCTCTTTATGGTCTTAAACAAGCTCCTAGAGCATGGTATAAATGCTTGACCAAGTTCCTTACTACAAGTGGTTTTGAAATTGGCAAAATTGATTCTACTCTTTTTACTAAAAGGGTTAATGGAGAACTATTTGTATGCCAAATTTATGTCGATGATATCATATTTGGTTTAACTAATCCTCTCTTTAGTGAAAAGTTTGGAAAGCTAATGTCAGAGAAGTTTGAGATGTCTATGATGAGTGAACTCAAATTCTTTCTCGGTTTGCAAATCAAGAAAACTAAGGAAGGTACATTTGTCTCTCAAACGAAGTACACCAAGGACTTATTCAAGAAGTTCAATATGCAAGAATGCAAAGGTATGTCTACACCCATGCCTACTAGTGGACATAATGATTTGACCAAAGATGGTGAACCGGTTGATCAAAAGGTTTATCGCTCTATGATTGGTTCATTATTATACCTATGTGCTTCACGTCCCGATATTATGCTAAGTGTGTGCATGTGTGCACGATATCAAGCTGCTCCTAAAGAATGTCATCTTAAGGCCGTGAAAAGGATAGTGAGATATTTAATCCATACACCAAATTTTGGCATTTGGTATCCTAAGAGGTCTTCTTTTGATCTTGTTGGCTATTCCGACTCGGATTATGCCGGAGACAAGATTGATAGAAAGTCCACTTCGGGTACTTGTCAATTCCTTGGTAGATCTCTTGTGTCTTGGTCTTCCAAGAAACAAAACTCGCTATCCTTATCCACCGCCGAAGCGGAATACATTGCCGCTGGTTCATGTTGTGCTCAATTACTTTGGATGACCCGAACTCTTAAAGATTATGGGATTTATGTGAAACATGTTCCACTACTTTGTGACAATGAAAGTGCTATCAAAATTGGTCATAATCCTATACAACATTATCGAACTAAGCATATTGAAGTTCGTCATCATTTCATTCGAGATCATGTTGCTAAGGGTGACATTAATCTTAAGCACGTTCGCACCGATAAGCAATTAGCGGATATATTTACTAAACCTCTTGATGAGAAAGTATTTTGCAGGTTGAGAGGTGAATTGAACATCATTGATGCTTCGAACTTGGAGTAGAAACTCCATTGGATACATGCAAGACATGAGCTTATGACTAATCCATGATATATCTCTTATGATAACTATCTTATGTCTTGGATATATTTGTACCTTGCATGTTGTCTAACCCATGTAGGTGCTTGGTTGAATCTAATTCCATGAGATTGCGACTCACTCACATCTTGAGCAATCTCTACATCACCAAGACTCTACACAATGGTGGTTGAAGACAAGGAATCACAAAACCATTCAAACATATCCTTTGACAAATTCTATGATTGAGCTTCATGATTGTCATTTTTGGATACACAAGTGCTCTTCCTTGCAAGAACTAACCCATGTAGGTAGATGAACTCAAACTCCAAGTAGTGCTCCCAACTCTTGATGAGCTACATCAACCTTGAGCACCCACACAAGTTCAACTACATGAGCAAGAACCACACCACCACCCAAGGTATGTTATTCCATCTTAGAGAAGCTTTACTCCAAGGCATGAGTCAAAGCAACTCAACAAGATGTGAATACATCAAGATGCTTAAACGAAAAGTGGTAACCCCATTTTGAGCTTAAACGATGAGTATGACCTATGATCAAGTGTTCTCACTTGACTCCTAAGTCAATATACTCTAACATAGGTGACTATGTCACCGCCCAACTCTAGATGAAGTTCTCTTGTGTTCTTTTCTGTGTTATTGCATTTGTCTCATGCATGTTTAGTTTCTTTCTTTCTTTTAAAAACAAAAAAAACTTCATCTAGATCTTTCAATTTCTTCTCTTTTCTCTTTGTTTTTGTTCTGCATTTTCTGCATTCAATTCCTTGCAAATCCTTCAGGTAATTCATTGCAAATATTTGTGAGATCCTACATGTCTAGTGAGCTGAGGTGACAAGTGTTTTTCTCTGTGTGAACTCGGTTTCACCGACTTGTAATTTTTGGTCCAACCGAATCTTTTCGGTGCCACCGAAACATACCACTCGGTGCCACCGACTTCGCAACAGGAAAAACAGTTTGCCACTTGTTCTATATTTCTTATGATCCAGCTCTACTCAATGAATCTTGTCCTCTACAAGCATCACAGTTTTATCCATTGCTTTGTGCTGAGTCTCAAGGACCAAACCTATACGACGGATTCCAGAAAGCCCTTCTTGGAAATTGATGTCAAAGGGGGAGAGAGAGAGATCACATCAAAGCTTGTAGGAGAAAGAGATCACATCAAGGGAGAGAAAAAGTCTCAAGGACCAAACCTACAAGAGAAAGTATTAAGGGGGAGAGAGAGACTTCCAGGGGGAGAGAATACTCAAGGATCCCAGATGCTTGATGTTCAAGAGGAGAGATGTCACATGTCTTTTTAGGGGGAAAGACATGTTCATATGTATGTTTCAGCTCTGATTTTCTGTTTCCTATCTTCTCCCAATATCCCATGTAAGATTCAGGGGGAGCAAGACACCTAAGGGAAAGAAATCAGTCAAATTCATTGCATATCTTTATTCTTGGGGACATGTTGAATCCAATGTGGTACCTTGTACTCACTCTCTACATGTCATCCCAGTCTTGGTATTATTGTGGTTTCTTTTGTTTGCTCTGGCTAGTGGATGTACCTGTGTTATCTAACCTTGTTTGTGCAGGTTCATTCCATCCTAAGCCAACTCAAGACCACAAGGTAAGTATATGCATCAAAATCATGAGTATGAGGAGTTCTTGCTTATGTACATACTGTTTGCAAGAAGGACTCATGAGCATGAAGGTATTTTCCTTGATAATATTTTGCTCTGATGCATATGGCCAAGATACATGTAACACATTGCCTACTCTGTCATGGTTATGCTCTCACATGCCTCTATATTTCATATTTACATGAGTGCATACATGTAGGGGGAGCCTATGCTTGTTACATGTCCTTCCAAAGCTTTACTTGCTGTTCTTTATATCTTTATCTAAAGCTTTGATGTATGTTGCCATCAATTACCAAAAAGGGGGAGATTGAAAGCACAAGTGCTCCCTAGGTGGTTTTGATAATTGATGACAACATATCTCTTGTTGGACTAACATTTCTATCTAGCATGTTTCAGATAAGTTCAACAATGGAGTGGCATGGACTAAAGGTTGTGGGAACTCCTTCAAGATGCTAAGGACAAAGGATTGGCTAAAGCTTCAAGCTCAAGATTCTTCATTTTACATTTTAGTGATCCAAGATCACATTGAGTCCATAGGAAAAGCCAATACTATCAAGGAGGGATGAGGTGTTGCTTAATGAGCCTCTTGCTTCATGTGCTTAATGATATGCTCCAAAATCCTCAGCTACTTTCCCACTTCCACAAATGACCTAAACCCAAAGCCAAACTCAGACCTACCGATTATTCCTATCCGGCGCCACCGAGTTTCACTTGTCATAAGCCACTGCCAAACCCTAGCAATTCGGTTCTACCGATAGGGATCTCGGTCTCACCGAGATGGGCTTGCAAACTCTCTGTTACCTATTGCAATATTTTCGGTCCCACCGAGATATGCAATCGGTCCCACCGAGATTGCAATGTAAATTCAGTGTTTCCTTTTTGTAACTTTTCGGTCTCACCGAAAGAGCAAATCGGTCCCACCGAGTTTGCCTGACCAACTCTCTGTTTAGCCAATTACCAAAATTGGTCTCACCGAGTTTGTGTAATCGGTCTCACCGAGATTACGTTATGCCCAAACCCTAACCATATCGGTCCTACCGAGTTGCATGTCAGTCCCACCGAAAATCTCTAACGGTCACTAGGTTTACCTTTTCGGTCCGACCGAGTTTGTTGATCCAGTCCCACCGAGATTGGAAAACTGTGTGTAACGGTTGGATTTTGTGTGGAGGCTATATATACCCCTCCACCTCCTCTTCATTCGTAGAGAGAGCCATCAGAACACATACACAATTCCAACTCATATGTTCTGAGAGAGAACCACCTACTCATGTGTTGAGACCAAGATATTCCATTCCTATCACATGAATCTTGATCTCTAGCCTTCCCCAAGTTGCTTTCCACTCAAATCTTCTTTCCACCAGATCCAAATCCTATGAGAGAGAGTTGAGTGTTGGGGAGACTATCATTTGAAGCACAAGAGCAAGGAGTTCATTACCTACACACCATTTGTTACTTCTTGGAGAGTGGTGTCTCCTAGATTGGCTAGGTGTCACTTGGGAGCCTCCGACAAGATTTTGGAGTTGAACCAAGGAGTTTGTAAGGGCAAGGAGATCGCCTACTTTGTGAAGATCTACCGCTAGTGAGGCAAGTCCTTTGTGGGCGATGGCCATGGTGGGATAGACAAGGTTGCTTCTTCGTGGACCCTTTGTGGGTGGTTGCTTCTTCGTGGACCCTTCCTGGGTGGAGCCCTCCGTGGACTCGTGCAACCGTTACCCTTTGTGGGTGGAGCCCTCCGTGGACTCGCACAACCGTTACCCTTCGTGGGTTGAAGTCTCCATCAACGTGGATGTAGGATAGCACCACCTATCCGAACCACGGGAAAAACATCCGTGTCTCCAATTGCGTTTGAACTCTCCAAACCCTTTCCCTTACATTCTTGCAAGTTGCATGCTTTACATTCCGCTGCTCATATACTCTTTGCATGCTTGCTTGATATGTATTGTGTATGTTGAAATTGTGCCTAAACTCCACTTAAACCCAAAAAGCTTAAAAATTGCAACTTTAGCATTAAGTTTCTAATCACCCCCCTCTAGACACATCTACTTCTAGATCCTACAGGCATGCGCTAACATACTTTCTCTACTTAGATCATATGCACTTATGATTGGAACTCTAGCAAGCATCCGTAACTACTAAAGATCATTAAGGTCATGAATCCCAACCATAACATTAAGTATCAAGTCCTCTTTATCCCATACGCAACAACCCACCTACTCGGGTTTAAGCTTCTGTCACTCTCGCAACCCACCATAAGCAAATCATGAACGTATTGCAAAACCCTACAACAGGGACCCCTCACATTTGCGTGAGATGGAGGGCACCGTAGGAAAGCACCCTAAATAAAATATACAATCATACCAACCAAGATCATGATTAACCCACAGGTCAAAATGGATCTACTCAAACATCATAGGATAACCATAGATCATTGGGAAATAATATATGGAGTTGAGCACCATGTTTAAGTAGATATTACAGCAAGGAGAAGAGGTGTTACACCACTGCATAGAGGGGGAGAAAGTTGGTGTTGACGGTAGTAAGATTGTTGATGTAGATCGACATCCCGATCCTTGCCCCGGCGGTGTTCCGACGCCACCGGGAGAGAGGGGAATAGAGCCCCCCTCCTCCTTCTTCTTCCTTGGCCTCCCCCTAGATGGGAGGAGAGTCCCCCCTCTGGTCCATGGCCTCCATGGCGGCGGAGGGGCGGGAGCCCCTTCGAGATTGGATCTCCCTCTCTGTTCTCTTCTGTTTTGCGTTCCCCGGATATGGCCCTTCACGGTTTCTTAAATTCCTGGAGATCCGTAACTCTGATTGCGCTGAAATTTTTACACGATTTTTTTCATAAATTATCTTTCTTGCACCAGAAGAAGGGCCCCAACTGCCTTACAGGGTGGGAACAAGACACCTGGGCGCTCCAGGGGGTGCCTGGCGCACCCTGGTGGATTGTGGAGGCCGTGGGCCTCCGTTAGCGTTGATTCCAAGTCCCAAAAATCACATATATTCCAAAATAATTCTTCATAAAATTTTATCGCGTTTGGACTTCGTTTGATGGATTTTCTGCGAAAAAAACATGCAACAAACAGGAACTGGCACTAGGCACTGGATCAATATGTTAGTCCAAATAAATCATATAAAATGTTGCCAAAAGTTTATAAAAGTTGTATAATATTGGCATGCAACAATCAAAAAATTCAGATACGACAGAGACGTGTTAGCATCCCCAAGGTTAATTCCTGCTCGTTGATAACCCACAAGTATAGGGGATCGCAACCGTTTTCGAGGGTAGAGTATTCAACCCAAATTTATAGATTCGACACAAGGGGAGCCCAAGAATATTTGAAGGTATTAGCAGCTGAGTTGTCAATTCAACCACACCTAGATATTAATTATCTGCAGCAACATAATCAGTAGCAAAGTAATATGATAGTTTTGATTGTAGTGACAACAGCAGTAGTAACAGTAACAGTGATACACTACCGCAGGATGCTGCTAACGTGACACTACGATTAGAGACCCTTCGACGAAACTGTGTGCGATGCAATAATCGCAAATGGTGGTGTAAAAAACTGTCAAAAATGTGCAAAACATTTGCGATGACGAATGCATCAAACACAGTTTTGATTTTAGTTGCGTGTGTGATGCAGGGCATACAGTTCAGTTCAGTTAAATGTTTACGATGAGGAGGAACAAAAGAAACGAGTTTCCTGATGAAGGCGTGTGTGATGTACAACATAAGGTTCACTCGGATGAACTATTTGTGATTAGGCAACACAAAAGAAATGGTCAACCAGATCAAGGTGTGTGCGATATACGACATACGGTTCACTTGGATGAACTATTTTCTTTGAGACAAGAGAACAAAAACGGTTCAATTTAATAGGATGTGTGTGATACGCGGCAAACAGGTCTGTAATCAAAAATGTGTGCGAAGATCGATAATAATACAGATGATTGCTGCTAATAAGCCATGTGTGTTCTGGGCAAATGCTTGGTGGAGTTACACTACGTGCATCTAACGGATCTTAATTACTACGTGCATCTAACGGATCTTAATTACTTTGATTTCATGGACTACGTGCATCTAACGGGTCTTAATTACTTTGATTTCATGGACTGAGAGAACAAAACCATAGGATTTGTATTCCAGAAAACACATGATATGTTTGCCGCATAAATGGGTATATAGATGACTAACCGGTATTCCATCGGAGTCACAGTCGTTGCCGGAGTTGCGGTTGACCTTCGGCTCTGGCTGGGGGGGGGGGCACGACGGCGCCGACGAAGTCAAGGTCGTGCTGCTACCCGCGCGAGACCTCGTCGGCGGCGACGGAAACCTCTGTGCCTAGCTTCACGCGTTGCGTGGGTGCTTCACCAGCCCCGGCATCGCCACTCCCTTCGATGGTGCGCTTCGGCGACATCGTCATACACTCCAGAGTCTAGACGTTGGTGACCACTATGGGCCGGGGGTGCGGCCTCCTATTATGGCCGGCGGCTCAGGAATGCAATTAATACGGACCAGTGGGAGCGAGGCAAGCTGCGGTCAAAAGCTGTCTCGCCTCCCAGTGAGCCTGCGCGGCAGACTTCTGCCATTCCTACCATCATTTCACACAGGTACTCGCATGCCTCCCCGTCAATACACACACATGCACGCATGCCTCCCGGTATGCCTGCGCGGCGGACTGCTCGCATTCGTCCCGTCAACTCATGCCTGCTCGCACGGCACACGGGGCGTGTGGCAGCACGTATAATTTTTGGTTTATTTTATGCCGCTTTATTGCTTAACTGAAGCATGGCACGGTTAAACAGCTCATACCGTATTCAATATGAACAGTTTGCATTGAAGACATGCACAAATCATGCGTTGAACAGCTTGCACGCTTCCTGGTGAGCCTCTCGGTGAGCCCGCGCACCGAACTTCGCTCACACGCCTCCCGTTCAGTCAAGCAGCTGTCCGCATGGCACCTCCTATAGCCATTAAAACCAAGACACGTGGTGTCATGTGAATGGTTAACAGAACGCACACGGTTTGAATTATACAAACGTTTGAGATATTAAAGTGGCAGGTATTTTTTCAAAATGCATTTGTTGGCTATTATTCGAGTGCGCCTTCTCTCAAAATGGACATGAAAAATACCACAGCATGTCGGGTGCCATTCCATGATAGCATGCCAAGTTTCATGAATTTCAGACGAGTTTTGGATTTACTAGAATTTAAAAACAAAGTATCTCAATGTTTTGCCGGCAATCAACAGTGCCCTGGTGTTTGAAATTCATTCCCATTTCTTGCATGGGACCTATACATGCACCCAAGTTCACAGATTTAATTTTTCAACCAATTTATATGCACTGGAGTATGTGCATGTATTTCAAATTTGAATTATGCACATAAAATGCCTAGAAAACCCAATTAATGTATAAAAATGTCCAAACGAACCCCGGAAAATTCCAAAACTTGACACAACACTCCTGTTGTTCTATGTTGACACTAGAAAATTTTGGAAAGCAATAAGAGGCAACTGATATCGTTTCGTCCCCAAAGGTGGCATGTTCCCTACCGAAACCATCAGGCTTGTTGTGAGAAGCTCTGGTTTGTGAGAAGCTTATATCCAAACCTGCCCTAAATGGGACAAAAAAATTTACCACGGCATGTCAGGTGCCGCTCCATGATACCATGCCGATTTTCATGAATTTCAGACGAGTTTTGGATTTACTAGAATTTAAAAACCAGGCATCTCAACATTTTGCCGGCAATCAACAGTGCCCTGGTGTTTGAAATTCATTCCCATTTCTTGCATGGGACCTAAGGACGCAAATTTGTTTTTTCAACCATTTTATACGCACTGGAGCATGTGCATGTATTTCAAATTTGAATTATGCACATAAAATGTCTAGAAAACCCAGTTAATGTATAAAAATGTCCAAACAAACCCCAAAAAATTCCAAAACTTAACACAACACTCCTGCTGTTCTATGTTGACACTAGAAAATTTTTGAAAGCAATAAGAGGCAACGGATATCGTTTCGTCCCCAAAGGTGGCACCTTCCCTACCAAACCATCACACTTGTTGTGAGAAGCTCTGGTTTGTGAGAAGCTTATACCCAAACCTGCCCCAAATGGGACAAAAAATTACCACGACATGTTGATGCCGCTCCATGATACCATGCCAAGTTTCATGAATTTCAGATGAGTTTTGGATTTACTAGAATTTAAAAACAAAGTATCTCAAAGTTTTGCCGGCAATCAACAGTGCCCTGGTGTTTGAAATTCATTCCCATTTCTTGCATGGGACCTAAGCATGCACCCAAGGACACAAATTTGATTTTTCAACCATTTTATATGCACTCGAGCATGTGCATGTATTTCAAATTTGAATTATGCACATAAAATGCCTAAAATACCTAGTTAATGTATAAAAATGTCCAAACGAACAATTCCAAAACTTAACACAACACTTCTATTGTTCTATGTTGACACTAGAAATTTTTTGAAAGTAATAAGAGGCAACAGATATCGTTTCATCCCCAAAGGTGGCACGTTCCCTACCGAAACCATTAGGCTTGTTTTGAGAAGCTCTGGTTTGTGAGAAGCTTATACACAAACCTGCCCCAAATGGGACAAAATTTTACCGCTTCATGTTGATGCTGCTCCATGATACCATGCCATGTTTCATGAATTTCAGACGAGTTTTGGATTTACTAGAATTTAAAAACCAGGTATCTCAATGATTTGCCGGCAATCAACAGTGCCCTGGTGTTTGAAATTCATTCCCATTTCTTGCATGGGACCTAAGCATGCACCCAAGGACACATATTTGATTTTTCAACCAATTTATATGCACTGGAGCATGTGCATGTATTTTAAATTTGAATTATGCACATAAAATGCCTAGAAAACCTAGTTAATGTATAAAAATGTCCAAACGAATCCCAAAACTTAACACAACACTCCTGTTGTTCTATGTTGACACTAGAATTTTTTTGAAAGCAATAAGAGGCAACGAATATCGTTTCGTCCCCAAAGGTGGCACGTTCCCTACCGAAACCATCAGGCTTGTGAGAAGCTCTGGTTTGTGAGAAGCTTATACCCAAACCTGCCACAAATGGAATAAAAAATTTACCACGACATGTTGATGCCGCTCCATGATACCATGCCAAGTTTCATGAATTTCAGACGAGTTTTGGATTTACTAGAATTTAAAAACCAGGTATCTCAACAATTTGCCAGCAATCAACAGTGCCCTGGTGTTTGAAATTCATTCCCATTTCTTGCATGGGACCTAAGCATGCACGCAAGGACATAGATTTGATTTTTCAACCAATTTATATGCACCAGAGCATGTGCATGTACTTTAATTTTGAATTGTGCACCTGAAATGGCTAGAAAACCAGTTTAATGTATAAAATGTCCAAACAAACCCTGAATAATTCCAATTCTTTTACGACACACATATAGTTGCATGTTCACTGCAGATAAAAGGTCTAACAATTCAGACACCGTCCATTGCCACTGTGACCCCATTATGTAATTCAAATCAAGATGAAAAATCAAGTAGATCCCACACAGTTTATTATCACCAACCGTGTGAGATGCAGTACAAAATATCCTGGAGCACCGTCGGTGTATATGCCTATGGCTTACGCGAGAAGGTGCGTCGGCTACAGTCCACAACCGGCGTGTCAAGCACACTAGATTGCTCCCCAAATACTCCCGCCTTTGCATCCCTCGCAATCTCGAAAATATTACTGCCTCGTAATCTCGAAAATATCTACCGCCGGTAAGGTTTTAATGTTTGATAGCACATGATTAGTATGTGCGGACCGTGTGCGATGTCTATTACTCCCGCTCTGCTTCAGTCCCTTGATTCAAATTTTTAGTAGCCCTAGCATTTTACTCCCGCCTCTGCATCCCTCGCAATATCAAAAATATATGCTTGCCCTTGATCCAAATTTTCAGTAGCCTTGCCTTGTCTCCTAGTAAAATTTTCAGTTGCCACAGTATTTCCTCAAACACCACCTTGCCCCCCCTCCACACACACCACACACTCCCCAAAACCTCCGCTCACACAGACACACACCACCCTCGAAACCATTGGTAGGTCACCGCCATCGCCGGCTCCTCCATCATCAACCTCTGCCTGTGTGTCGGGGAGCTCGAGGAGCCAATGGACAAAAAGAGGTTTATCACAGCCTTTTTGCCCGATGCCGGCGAGGTGGCCGCCGAGGTGTCCCCATCATCCTCCGCGGGCTCGATCCGCCGTTGTCGGTCCCCCAATCCGCTCGCCGCCACGCCCCTACGCTGGTTCAAGGACTTCCCTGTCCTCCCTCGGACCCGGCAGCCGACGAGGTCCTACCTCGGGGTCCGGCAGCAGCGGTGGGGGACGTGGGTCACCGAGATTATAGACCGGGAGACCCACACCCGCCGGTGGCTCGGTAGCTTCCACACGGCCGAGCTCGCGGCCATGGAGTACGACCGCTGGCAGGTCCGCTACAACGGCGCGGTGGCTAGGCTCAATTTCCCCTTCGTCACACATCCGATCGACCTCGTTCCACTGAAGCCAGGGGTGGTGAGCTCGTCTATGGCACGGGAGGACTGCGAGGTGTGGGAGCGCCTCGAGGCCGAGGCCGCCGCCGAGGCCTACATGCAAGAGCTCCGTCGGCAGCACCCGGAGCTTGATACGTCCATTTTGCATCATGTTTTCCTACTGTTATTTATGATGTTTTTATCCATAATAATGCTTTTTGGAGTAATTCTAATGTCTTTTCTCTCATAATATGCAAGGTATACACAAAGAGGGAGAATTCCGGCAGCTGGAAATCTGGACCTGGAAAAGCTACGGCAGGCTACATATTCTGCACAACTCCAAAAAAGCTGAAACATCATGAAGAATTTTTATGAAATATATGAAGAATATTGGAGCAAATAAGTACCAGAGGGAGCCCACAAGGTGGGCACAACCCACCTGGGCGCGCCAGGGAGCCCAGGCTCGCCCTGGTGGGTTGTGCTCACCCAGGCCCACCTTCGTTGCCTATCTTCTGGTATATAAGTCATTTTGACCTAGAAAAATAAAGAGAGGACTTTCGAGACGGAGCGCCGCCTTCTCGAGGCGGAACTTGGGCAGGAGCACTTTTGCCCTCTGGCGGAGCGATTCCGCGGGGAACTTCCATCTCGGAGGGGGAAACCATCGTCATCATCATCACCAACAACTCTCCCATCTTGGGGAGGGCAATCTCCATCAACATCTTCAACAGCACCATCTCATCTCAAATCCTATTTCATCTCTTGTCTTCAATCTTGTTACCGGAACTATAGATTGGTGCTTGCGGGGGACTAGTAGTGTTGATTACATCTTGTAGTTGATTACTATATGGTTTATTTGGTGGAAGATTATATGTTCAGATCCATTATGCTATTTAATACCCCTATGATCTTGAGCATGGTTATCATTTGTGAGTAGTTACTTTTGTTCTTGAGGTCATGGGAGAAATCATGTTGCAAGTAATCATGTGAACTTGATATGTGTTCGATATTTTGATAGTATGTATGTTGTGATTCCCTTAGTGGTGTCATGTGAACGTCGACTACATGACACTTCACCATATTTGGGCCTAAGGGAATGCATTGTGGAGTAGCAATTAGATGATGGATTACGAGAGTGACAGAAGCTTAACCCCCAATTTATGTGCTATTCCGTAAGGGACCGATTGGATCCAAACGTTTAATGCTATGGTTAGAATTTATTCTTAATACTTTTCTCGTAGTTGCGGATGCTTGCGGGAGGGTTAATCATAAGTAGGAGGTTTGTTCAAGTAAGAACAACACCTAAGCACCGGTCCACCCACATATCAAATTATCAAAGTAGCAAACACAAATCGAACCAACATGGTGAAAGTGACTAGATGAAAATCCCGTGTACCCTCAAGAACGTTTTGGTTATCATTAGAGACCGTTTTGTCCTGTCCTTTGCCTCAAAAGGATTGGGCTATCTTGCTGCACTTTTGTTACTACTATTGTTACTTGCTCGTAACAAATCATCTTGCTATTAAACTACTCTGCTAATTACAATTTCAGCACTTGCAGACATTACCTTGCTGGAAACCACTTGTCATTTGCTTCTGCTCCTCGTTGGGTTCGACACTCTTACTTATCGAAAAGAGCTAAAATTGATCCCCTATACTTATGGGTCATCAAGGCTATTTTCTGGCAGCATTGCCGGGGAGTGAAGCGCCTTTGGTAAGTGGAATTTGGTAAGGAAAGATTTATATAGTGTGCTGAAATTTATTGTCACTTGTTACTATGGAAAACAATCCTTTAAGGGGTTTGTTCGGGGTATCTTCACCTCGACCGGAGCCACAATTAGCTACCCCTAAACCTACTGCACCTACCGAAAATATTGAATATGAAATTCCTTCGGGTATGATAGAACAACTGCTAGCTAATTGATGTCTACTACACAACCTTCTTCTTGTAGACGTTGTTGGGCCTCCAAGTGCATAGGTTTGTAGGACAGTAGCAAATTTTCCTCAAGTGGATGACCTAAGGTTTATCAATCCGTAGGAGGCGTAGGATGAAGATGGTCTCTCTCAAGCAACCCTGCAACCAAATAACAAAGAGTCTCTTGTGTCCCCAACGCACCCAATACAATGGTAAATTGTATAGGTGCACTAGTTCAGCGAAGAGATGGTGATACAAGTGCAATATGGATAGTAGATAAAGCTTTTTGTAATCTGAAATTATAAAAACAGCAAGGTAACTAATGATAAAAGTGAGCACAAACGGTATTGCAATACTAGGAAACAAGGCCTAGGGTTCATACTTTCACTAGTGCAAGTTCTCTCAACAATAATAACATAACTGGATCACATAACTATCCCTCAACATGCAACAAAGAGTCACTCCGAAGTCACTAATAGCAGAGAACAAACAAAGAGATTATGGTAGGGTACGAAACCACCTCAAAGTTATTCTTTCCAATCAATTCGTTGGGCTATTCCTATAAGTGTCACAAACAGCCCTAGAGTTCGTACTAGAATAACACCTTAAGACACAAATCAACCAAAACCCAAATGTCACATAGATACTCCAATGTCACCTCAAGTACCCGTGGGTATGATTATACGATATGCATCACACAATCTCAGATTCATCTATTCAACCAACACATAGAACCTCAAAGAGTGCCCCAAAGTTTCTACCAGAGAATCACGCCGAAAACGTGTGCCAACCCCTATGCATAGGTTCATGGGCGGAACCCGCAAGTTGATCACCAAAACATACATCAAGTGAATCACACGATATCCCATTGTCACCACAGATACGCACGGCAAGACATACATCAAGTGTTCTCAAATCTTTAAGGACTCAATCCGATAAGATAACTTCAAAGGGGAAACTCAATCCATTACAAGAGAGTAGAGGGGGAGGATAAACATAAGATCCAACTATAATAGCAAAGCTCGCGATACATCAAGATCGTGCCAAATCAAGAACACGAGAGAGAGAGAGAGATCAAACACATAGCTACTGGTACATATCCTCAGCCCCGAGGGAGAACTACTCCCTCCTCGTCATGGAGAGCACCGGGATGATGAAGATGGCCACCAGAGAGGTATTGCCCACTCCGGCAGGGTGTCAGAACAGGTCTAGATTGGCTTTCGGTGGCTACGGAGGCTTCTGGCGGTGGAACTCCCGATCTATTGTGCTCCCCGGTCGTTTTAGGGTATATGGAGATATATAGGCAGAAGAAGTACGATAGGGGAGCCACGAGGAGCCCACGAGGGTGGAGGGCGCGCCGGGGGGGCACCCCCTACCTCGTGGCTTCCTCGTTGATCCCCTGGCATGCACTCCAAGTCTCCTGTATTGCTTTCTTTCCAAAAATGATTTTTCCGAATGTTTCATTCTGTTTGGACTCCGTTTGATATTCCTTTTCCGCGAAACACTGAAACAAGGGAAAAAAAGAAACTGGCACTGAGCTCTGGGTTCATAGGTTAGTCCCAAAAATCATATAAAATAGCATATAAATGCATATAAAACATCCAAGGTTGATAATATAATAGCTTGGAACAATAAAAAATTATAGATACGTTGGAGACATATCAACATCCCCAAGCTTAATTCCTGCTCGTCCTCGAGTAGGTAAATGATAAAAATAGAATTTTTGATGTGGAATGCTACCTAACATATTTATCCATGTAGTTCTCTTTATTGTGGCAAGAATATTCAGATCCATAAGATTCAAGACAAAAGTTTAATATTGACATAACAATAATAATACTTCAAGCATACTAACCAAGTAATCATGTCTTCTCAAAATAACATGGCCAAAGAAAGCTATCCCTACAAAATCATATAGTCTGGCTATGCTCCATCTTCACCACACAAAGTATTTAAATCATGCACAACCCCGATGACAAGCCAAGAAACTTTTTCATACTTTTGATGCTCTCAAACTTTTTCAATCTTCACGCAATACATGAGCGTGAGCCATGGACATAGCACTATAGGTGGAATAGAATGTTGGTTGTGGAGAAGACAAAAAGGAGAAGATAGTCTCATATCAACTAGGCATATCAACGGGCTATGAAGATGCCCATCAATAGATATCAATGTGCGTGAGTAGGGATTGCCATGCAACGGATGCACTAGAGCTATAAATGTATGAAAGATCAACAAAAGAAACTAGTGGGTGTGCATCCAACTCGCTTGCTCACGAAGACCTAGGGCATTTTGAGGAAGCCCATCATTGGAATACACAAGCCAAGTTCTATAATGAAAGATTTCCCACTAGTATATGAAAGTGATATCATAGGAGACTCTCTATCATGAAGATCATGGTGCTACTTTGAAGCACAAGTGTGGTAAAAGGATAGTAGCATTGCCCCTTCTCTCTTTTTCTCTCATTTTTTTATTTTTTTATTTGGGCCTTCTCTTTTTTATGGCCTATTTTATTTGGGCTTCTTTGGCCTCTTTTTTTTTCGTCCGGAGTCTCATCCCGACTTGTGGGGGAATCATAGTCTCCATCATCCTTTCCTCACTGGGACAGTGCTCTAATAATGATGATCATCACACTTCTATTTTCTTACAACTCAACAATTACAACTCGATACTTAGAACAAAATATGACTCTATATGAATGCCTTCGGCGGTGTACCGAGATATGCAATGAATCAAGAGTGACATGTATGGAAGAATTGTGAACGGTGGCTTTGCCACAAATACGATGTCAACTACATGATCATGCAAAGCAATATGACAATGATGAAGCATGTCATAATAACGGAACAGTGGGAAGTTGCATGGCAATATATCTCGGAATGGCTATGGAAATGCCATAATAGGTAGGTATGGTGGCTTTTTTGAGGAAGGTATATGGTGGGTGTATGATACCGGCAAAAGGTGCGCGGTATTAGAGAGGCTAGCAATGGTGGAAGGGTGAGAGTGCGTATAATCCATGGACTCAACATTAGTCATAAAGAACTCACATACTTATTGCAAAAATCTGTTAGTTATCGAAACAAAGTACTACGCGCATGCTCCTACGGGGATAGATTGGTAGGAAAATACCATCGCTCGTCCCCGACCGCCACACATAAGGAAGACAATCAATAAATAAATCATGCTTTGACTTCATCTCATAACGGTTCACCATATGTGCATGCTACGAGAATCACAAAATTTAACACAAGTATTTCTCAAATTCACAACTACTCAACTAGCATGAATCTAATATCACCATCTTCATATCTCAAAACAATCATCAAGTATCAAACTTCTCTTAGTATTCAATGCACTTTATATGAAAGTTTTTATTATACCCATCTTGGATGCCCATCATATTAGGACTAGTTTCATAACCAAAGCAAACTACCATACTGTTCTAAATACTCTCAAAATAATGTAAGTGAAGCATGGGAGTTCATCTATTTCTATAAAATAAAACCACCACCGTGCTCTAAAAAGATATAAGTGAAGCACTAGAGGAAATGACAAACTACTCCAAAAGATATAAGCGAAGATCAATGAGTAGCCGAATAATTATGCAACTATGTGAAGACTCTCTAACATTTAAGAATTTCAGATCTTGGTATTTTATTCAAACAGCAAGCAAAACAAAAGAAAATAAAATGACGCTCCAAGCAAAACACATATCATGTGGTAAATAAAAATATAGCTCCAAGTAAAGTTACCGATGAACGAAGACGAAAGAGGGGATGCCTTCCGGGGCATCCCCAAGCTTAGGCTTTTGGTTGTCCTTGAATATTAACTTGGGGTGCCTTGGTCATCCCCAATCTTAGGCTCTTTCCACTCCTTATTCCATAGTCCATCGAATCTTTACCCAAAACTTGAAAACTTCACAACACAAAACTTAACAGAAAACTCGTAAGCTCTGTTAGTATAAGAAAATAAATCACCACTTAGGTACTGTTGTGAACTCATTCTAAATTCATATTGGTGTAATATCTACTGTATTCCAACTTATCTATGGTTCATACCCTCTGATACTACTCATAGATTCATCAAAATAAGCAAACAACACATCGAAAACAGAATCTGTCAAAAACAGAACAGTCTGTAGTAATATGGATCAAACGTATACTTATGGAACCTAAAAAATTATAAAATAAATTTCTGGACCTGAGGAATTTATCTATTAATCATCTGCAAAAATAATTAACTAAATTGAACTCTCCAAATAAAAATGGCAGCAATTCTCGTGAGCGCTAAAGTTTCTGTTTTTTACAGCAAGATCAACAAGACTTTCCCCAAGTCTTCCCAACGGTTCTACTTGGCACAAACACTAATTAAAACATAAAAAATCAATCATAAAAGAGGATAGATAAATTATTTATTACTAAACATGAGCAACAATCAAGGAACAAAAATAAAGGTGGGTTGCCTCCCAACAAGCGCTATTGTTTAACGCCCCTAGCTAGGCATGATGATTTCAATGATGCTCACATAAAGGATAAGAATTGAAACATAAAGAGAGCATCATGAAGAATATGACTAGGACATTTAAGTCTAACCCACTTCCTATGCATAGGGATTTTGTGAGCAAACAACTTGTGGGAACAAGAATCAACTTGCATAGGAAGGCAGAGCAAGCATAACTTCAAAACTTTAAACACATAGAGAGGAAACTTGATATTATTGCAATTCCTACAAGCATATTTTCCTCCCTCATAATAATTTTCAGTAGCATCATGAATGAATTTAACAATATAACCATCACCTAAAGCATTCTTTTCATGATCTACAAGCATAGAAATTTTATTACTCTCCATATAAGCAATTTTCTTCTCATGAATATTAGTGGGAGCAAACTCAACAAAATAATTATCATGTGAGGCATAATCCAATTGAAAACTAAAATCATGATGACAAGTTTCATTGATATCATTATTGTTTATAGCATACAAGTCATCACAATAATCATCATAGATAGCTACTTTGTTCTCATAATCAATTGGAACCTCTTCCGAAATAGTGGATTCATCACAAAATAAAGTCATAACCTCTCCAAATCCACTTTCATCAATATAATCATCATAAATAGGAGGCATGCTTTCATCATAATAAATTTTCTCATAAAAACTTGGGGGACAAAAAATATCATCTTTATCAAACATAGCTTCCCCAAGCTTGTGGCTTTGCATATCATTAGCATCATGGATATTCAAGGAATTCATACTAACAACATTGCAATCATGCTCATCATTCAAATATTTAGTGTAAAACATTCTAACGCATTCTTCTTCTAGCACTTGAGCACAATTATCGGAATCCTTATTTTCATGGTGGATATTAAAAAGATGAAGCATATGAGGTACCCTTAATTCCATTTTTTTGTAATTTTCTTTTATAAACTAAACTAGTGCTAAAACAAGAAACAAAAAGATTCAATTGCAAGATCTAAAGATATACCTTCAAGCACTAACCTCCCCGGCAACGGCGCCAGAAAAGAGCTTGATGTATACTAAACAACCTTCTTCTTGTAGACGTTGTTGGGCCTCCAAGTGCAGAGGTTTGTAGGACAGTAGCAAATTTCCCTCAAGTGGATGACCTAAGGTTTATCAATCCGTAGCAGGCATAGGATGAAGATGGTCTCTCTCAAGCAACCCTGCAACCAAATAACAAAGAGTCTCTTGTGTCCCCAACACACCCAATACAATGGTAAATTGTATAGGTGCACTAGTTCAGCGAAGAGATGGTGATACAAGTGCAATATGGATAGTAGATAAAGGTTTTTGTAATCTGAAATTATAAAAACAGCAAGGTAACTAATGATAAAAGTGAGCACAAATGGTATTGCAATGCTAGGAAACAAGGCCTAGGGTTCATACTTTCACTAGTGCAAGTTCTCTCAACAATAATAACATAATTGGATCACATAACTATCCCTCAACATGCAACAAAGAGTCACTCCGAAGTCACTAATAGCGAAGAAAAAACGAAGAGATTATGGTAGGGTACGAAACCACCTCAAAGTTATTCTTTCCAATCAATCCGTTGGGCTATTCCTATAAGTGTCACAAACAGCCCTAGAGTTCATACTAGAATAACACCTTAAGACACAAATCAACCAAAACCCTAATGTCACCTATATACTCCAATGTCACCTCAAGTATCCATGGGTATGATTATACGATATGCATCACACAATCACAGATTCATCTATTCAACCAACACATAGAACCTCAAAGAGTGCCCCAAAGTTTCTACCGGAGAATCACGAAGAAAACGTGTGGCAACCCCTATGCATAGGTTCATGGGCGGAACCCGCAAGTTGATCACCAAAACATACATCAAGTGAATCACGTGATATCCCATTGTCACCACAGATACGCACGGCAAGACATACATCAAGTGTTCTCAAATCTTTAAAGACTCAATCCGATAAGATAACTTCAAAGGGGAAACTCAATCCATTACAAGAGAGTACATGGGGAGGAGAAACATAAGATCCAAATATAATAGCAAAGCTCGCGATACATCAAGATCGTGCCAAATCAAGAACACAAGAGAGAGAGATCAAACACATAGCTACTGGTACATACCCTCAGCCCCGAGGGAGAACTACTCCTCCTCGTCACGGAGAGCACCGGGATGATGAAGATGGCCACCGGAGAGGGATTGCCCCCTCTTGTATTGCTTTATTTCCAAAAATAACTTTTCCGAAGGTTTCATTCCGTTTGGACTCCGTTTGATATTCCTTTTCTGCGAAACACTGAAACAAGGGAAAAACAGAAACTGGCACTGGGCTCTGGGTTAATAGTTTAGTCCCAAAAATCATATAAAATAGCATATAAATGCATATAAAACATCCAAGGTTGATAATATAATAGCATGGAACAATAAAAAAAAATTATAGATACGTTGGAGACGTATCACTAATCCTTATGCAGGAGACGGAACCGAACATCCTGATATGCACTTCATATATGTAGAACAAATTTGTCGATTGTTCAAGCTTGCAGGTTTGCCCGGAGATGAAGTTATGAAGAAGGTTTCCCCTTTATCTTTGAAGGGAAAAGCATTGGCATGGTATAGGCTATGCGATGATATTGGATCCTGGAATTGGAATTGATTGAAATTGGAGTTCCATCAAAAAAATTATCCTATGCATCTAGTTCATCATGATTGGAATTATATATATAATTTTTGGACTCATGAAGGAGAAAGTATCACTCTAGCTTGGGGGAGGATTAAGTCAATGTTACATTCATGCCCCGATCATGAGCTCTCAAGAAAAATTATTATCCAGAATTTTTATGCTCGGCTTTCTCGTAATGATCAAACCATGCTTGATACTTCTTTTACTGGTTCCTTTATGAAGAAGACTATTGAATTCTAGTGGGATCTTTTGGAAATAATTAAACACAACTCTGAAGATTGGAATTCGATGAAGGTAAAGAGTCAGGTATTAAACTTAAGTATGATTGTGGTAAATCTTTTATGGATACCGATGCTTTTCAAACTTTAGCACTAAATATGGACTTGACTCTGAGATAGTAGCCTCCTTTTGTGAATCATTTTCTACTCATGTTGATCTCCCTAAAGAGAAGTGGTTTAAATATCACCCGCCTATTAAAGAAGAAATTAAAGAACCGATACCAGTTAAAGAAGAAACTATACTTTACAATGTAGACCCAGTTGTTCCTACTGCTTATATTGAGAAACCACCTTTCCCTGTTAGGATAAAGGAACATGCTAAAGTTTCAACTATGGTCAACAAAAGCTACATTAGAACACCTAAACCTAATGAACAAATTAAAGTAGAACCTAGTATTGCTATGGTTAAGGATCTCTTGGAGGAAAATGTAGATTGGCATATTATTTACTTCTGCGAAGAAGCTGCTAGAATTGCCAAACCTGATAAAAAGGATAAACATAGACTTGTTGTTGGCATGCGCGTTGTCTCAGTTAAAATAGGAGATCACTATTATCATGGTTTAAGTGACATAGGTGCTAGCGTGAGTGCTATTCCTTACACCTTATATCAAGAAATTATGAATGACAAAGCACCCGCAGAGATAGCAGACATAGATGTTACTATTAAACTTGCTAATAGAGACACTATATCACCAATTGGGATTGTTAGAGATGTTGAAGTCTTGTGTGGGAAAATAAAATACCCTACTGATTTTCTTGTTCTTGGTTCCCCACAAGATGACTTTTGTCCCATTATCTTTGGTAGACCTTTCTTGAACACCGTTAATGCTAGAATAGATTATGAGAAACAAACTGTCGGTGTTAGTTTTTGTGATGAGTCTCATAAGTTTAATTTTTCCAAGTTTAGTAGACAGCTTCATGAAAAAGAATCGCCTAGTGAGGATGAAATAATTGGTCTTGCTTCTATTGCTGTACCACCTACTGATCCTTTAGAACAATATTTGCTAGACCATGAAAATGATTTATATATGCATGAAAGAAATGAAATAGATAAGATTTTCTTTGAACAACGTCCTCTTCTTAAACACAATTTGCCTATTGAAACTCTAGGAGGTCCTCCTCCACCTAAAGGTGATCCTGTGTTTGAATTAAAAAAATTGCCAAACACTTTGAAATATGCTTATCTTGATGAAAATAAGATATATCCTATTATTATTAGTGCTAACCTTTCAGAACATGAAGAAGAAAGATTATTGGAAGTTCTAAGGAAGCACCGAGATGCTATTGGATATACTCTTGATGATTTAAAGGGCATTAGTCCCACTCTATGTCAGCACAAAATTAATATGGAACCTGATGCTAAACCCGTTGTTGATCACCAACATCGGTTAAATCAAAAAATGAAGGAAGTGGTAAGAACGGAAGTCTTAAAACTTCTGGAAGTAGGTATAACCTATCCCATAGCTGACAGTAGATGGGTAAGTCATGTTCATTGTGTCCCTAAGAAAGGAGGTATTACTGTTGTTCCTAATGATAAGGATGAACTTATTCCACAAAGAATTGTTACAGGTTATAGAATGGTAACTGATTTTAGAAAATTAAACAAAGCAACTAGAAAAGATCATTACCATCTGCCTTTTATTGCTCAAATGCTAGAAAGATTTTTCTAAGCACACACATTTTTTGCTTCCTTGATGGATATTCTGGTTTTTCACAAATACCTGTTTCTCAACCTGATCAAGAAAAGACCACTTTTACTTGTCCCTTTGGAACTTATGCTTTCAGATGTATGCCTTTTGGTTTATGTAACACTACTACAGGATGCTGCTAATGCAACACTACAATCAGAGACCCTTCGAGAAACTATGTGCAATGCCATAATCGCAAACGGTGCTGTATGAAAGCCGTCAAAAATGTATAAAACGTTTGCGATGACGGATGCATCAAACATGGTTCAGGTTTTAGTTGCGTGTGCGATGAAGGGCATACGGTTCAGTTCAATTAACTGTTTGCGATGAGGAGGAACAAAAGAAACGGGCAGCCAGATGAAGGCGTGTGTGATACACAGCACACGGTTCACTCGGACGAACTGTTTGTGATTAGGCAACACAAAAGAAACGGGCAGCCAGATGAAGGTGTGTGCGATATACATCATACGGTTCACTCGGATGAACTGTTTGTGATTAGGCAACACAAAAGAAACCGTCAGCCAGATCAAGGTGTGTGTGATATACGGCATGCGGTTCACTCGGATGAACTGTTTGCGTTGACACAAGAGTACAGAAACGATTCAACTTAACAAGACGTGTGTGTTGTGTGATGGGATTGCATGCGGTTCACTTGGCCCATGTCGTTAGTGTGTGACCTCTGTGGCAACCGTTCGCTTCCCAGGCGCCTCTTCGTGTACCGTGGAAACCGTCCACCGACTCTTCGCCTTTCCCTCTCAATTTGGAACTACTGTCGCATGCTAGCCCTTCCTCCCTCCTCCATTTGCCTTCACCCTTCCTTCTGATTGTTTGATCGTCTTCTCCATGGAGGGAACAAGCCGGAAACGACCTCGTTATTCTTGCCCCGATCTGAATGATGACGCGGTGGAGGAACTCATTGATCGGTGCGACATCATCACCTCGGCTAGCATGGTAGGTTCGTTCAAGACCATTCTCGACTCAACTAATAACATAATTACAAGGAACCCAAGGGTTCAGGAACAGTTTGATCTCCCCTATCTTCTTCGTCGTGACCCTGCTGACTGGCGCGGGGACGAGGGAAGCCTCGCCTTGTGTAAGTTGATGCCGCTTGATAATGATACGTATGATGTTAAGATGCCATCGCTTGAGGGCAAGGCTTGGGCAGGCGCAAATGGAGATTGGGTTGTTTATATTGGGTACAACTGCGAGTGGGAACTTGTGAATGTGTACACTCGTCACCGGGTTCCACTTCAAAAAATCTCAGACGACTGCCCAGAGGTTGAGTACACCGGTATTCTACGTGAGTTCAAATATGATCATGCTGACTATCATCTACGGAAGATAGCAGTTTGTCGAGTTCCCAACCGCTCTTGGGGTTATAGGAATGCTTATGTTGTCACTATCTTTGACAAGCTTGTTGCCGTCCTTCATGGTTCGACTCGATGGATATTGCTCAAAAATCAGTTTCTATACACAGATGAGTACTATGATGCAATTCAATACGAGGGTATTGTGTTTGCTGCCACCACTCGTGGCACTGTTTTTGCATGGAATCCTCATGATTTCGGTACGTTTGTCTTCCAGCGTAATTATAATTGTTTCATCCACATGCATGCGGGTTTGCTAGTTTCCCTTTACTAATTAACCTTCTTGTGTTTCCAAGGTCCTGTGAACATTCCACCACCTATACTTGAATATTTTATTCACGAGCATGAGGATGAGCAGGACCCATATACTCAGTGGCGCCTGGCAACTTATTCCGATGGATCACCTCTTCTTGTATGTATACGGGGCACTGCTGATGTTACTAAGGAAGCAGGTGTTGTCTCGTATGGCCGCACTCTCCGGACCTATTCCAACATCCGTTGCAGGGTATTCGGGATGGATACTGGTGTACTAGCGCCAACACCTTCTCCCTGGTTCAGTATTGAAAGTCTTGGAGGAAACTCGCTCTTCCTTGGACAAAACTATCCAATGATGGTGGAAGGCGATCCAGCTACTGTTGACACAACGTTACTACCATTTATGAGAAGCAACTGTATCTATACCTCGGACATTACTATGCTTCCCTACCATCCCAATATGGGTATTGAAATAGGCCGCTTCAGCCTGGATGATCAGTCCTGCGTTGGTGTCGAGATTGACAGTAGCTGGCCCTTCCTAGAGAATCACTTCTGGTTCAAAGCAAGCGTTTCCAACGCCGACGAGTGGTTGAGCTGAAGTTCATTTCATCGCTTTGTTATTTGTTGTGTGAGAAAAACATTACTAGAATGCTTTGTTGGAAATGATCTATAATCCAATGTGTATCCTCGTTGTCGTTGTGGGTTGATGACTTGTTGTATGTAATCAATGGCACATTTGCATGTGCGTCCATGAAATCACGCCTGCTAGTGGTGTCCATATGAACAGTGCTAGTGATTTTAGTTGCAAAAATTAGATAGTGCTAGTGATTTGTAGCTGCATATTTTGACAAATTGTAGTGTTACAAGGTTGACAAATGACAATGTTACTAGATAAACAAATGTCAATCTTTCCAGTTTGAGAAATGGCAACATACCCAAAATGACAGATATGCAAATCTTACCCAATTGTTTGTACGTAGTTGCACATGGGTCATGCAAAACAACCATTTGCATTGAAGGGATGCAGAAATCCTGCTTGGCACATTTTCCCTTGGCTTCCTAGGGAAGCTGTCGGTTTGCATACGGGTGTTCTAACTAAAACGTTTGCGATGAGTGTTTTATATTTAAAAACAATTGACTTTTTTTAAAAAAAACCATTTGATAAATCTGTACATTAAGAGAGAGAAAAACGCAAGTTCGTTCAAACGCAAGTTCATTCAGTCACACTGCGAATTTATATTCATATGATAGAATTCGAGATATAGTATTAAACCCCAAAAAACTATTTCCGGTGGCGGCGGAGGTGGCGTGCCGCGCCGTCGTTGTCATTGTCGTCCTTCGGGACGCTGTTGTTGAAGTCTTCAAGGCAGCACAAAATGTTCTTCACTTGTAAATCAAACATCATGTTGTCGCGTGATCGACGGGCGGGGCACGGGAGGACGGCAACTGGCGCCGCTGAGAGGTAGCGGTCGACGGCAGCATCCCATGCTGCTGAGGGGGGGGGGCACGGGCATGGGCACGGGCGCGGCGGGTGCAGCCAAACGCACGGGGACCGGCACCGCAGTGGGTGGAGGGACATGCACGGGCGCGGCGGTTGCAGCCAAACACACGGGGGTTGGGGGCATGATGGGTGGAGGGGCGCGCATGGGCACGGGCACTGGCGCTGGCATGTAGACGAGCTCGCGCGGGTCCGCAAAGACCTCGCTGACACCCGCGGCTTCCAGCTCTATGATAGTGCTCGGCGACCAACCCTTCAATGCTACGGGATGGTCGCTTGCGCGGGCGCGTGGATGGGAATTGGGACGGGAGCGGGGGCAGCAACCGCCGCGGCCAGCTCGTTCTGGGCCATGTCCATTGTTGGGGAACGCAGTAATTTCAAAAAAATTTCTACGCACACGCAAGATCATGGTGATACATATCAACGAGAGGGAAGAGTGTTATCCATGTACCCTCGTAGACCGTAAGCGGAAGTGTTATGACAACGCGGTTGATGTAGTCGTACGTCTTCACGATCGACCGGTCCTAGCACTGAAGGTACGACACCTCCATGATCTGGACACGTTCAGCTCGGTGACGTCCCACGAACTCACGATCCAGTAGAGTGTCGAGGGAGAGCTTCGTCAGCACGACGGTGTGATGACGGTGATGATGATGCTACCGGAACAGGGCTTCACCTAAGCACCGCTATGATATGACCGAGGTGGATTATGGTGGAGAGGGGCACCGCACACGGCTAAGAGATCAATGATCAACTTGTGTATCTATGGGGTGCCCCCCTCCCCGTATATAAAGGAGTGGAGGAGGGGGAGGGGGCCGGCCTCCTAGGCGCTCCCCAAGGGGAGTCCTACTCCCACAGGGAGTAGGATTCGCCCCTTCCCTAGTTGGATTAGGAGAGAAGGAAGGGGGAGGAAGGAGGAAGGAAATGGGGGGACGGCCCCCCTCCCAATTCGGATTGGGCTTGGGGGTGTGCCCCCTCCTTTGCTCCCATCTCCTCTCTCCCACTATGGCCCAATAAGGCCCATATACCTCCCGGGGGGTTTCAGAACCTCCCGGTACATTGGTAAATGCCCGAGCTCACCCGAAACCATTCTGATGTCCAAATATAGTCATCCAATATATCGACATTTATGTCTCGACCATTTCGAGACTCCTCGTCATGTCCGTGATCATATCTGGGACTCCGGACTACCTTCGGTACATCAAAACACATAAACTCATAATACGATCGTCACCGAACATTAAGCGTGTGGACCCTACAGGTTCGAGAACTATGTAGACATGACCGAGATATGTCTCCGGTCAATAACCAATAGCGGAACCTGGATGCTCATATTGGTTCCTACATATTCTACAAAGATCTTTATCGGTCAAACCGCATAACGATATACGTTGTTCCCTTTGTCATCGGTATGTTACTTGCCTGAGATTTGATCGTCGGTATCTCAATACCTAGTTCAATCTCGTTACCGGCAAGTCTCTTTACTCGTTTCGTAATGTAGCATCACGTAACTAACTCATTAGTCACATTGCTTACAAGGCTTATAGTGATGTGCATTACCGAGGGCGCCCAGAGATACCTCTCCGACAATCGGAGTGACAAATCCTAATCTTGATCTATGCCAACTCAACAAACACCATCGGAGACACCTACAGAGCACCTTTATAATCACCCAGTTATGTTGTGACGTTTGGTAGCACACAAAGTGTTCCTCCGGCATTCAGGAGTTGCATGATATCATAGTCATAGGAACATGTATAAGTTATGGAGAAAGCAATAGCAACAACCTAAACGATCATCGTGCTAAGCTAACGGTTGGGTCAAGTCAATCACATCATTCTGTAATGATGTGATCCCTCTTATCAAATGACAACTCTTTGTCCATGGCTAGGAAACTTAACCATCTTTGATTAACGAGCTAGTCAAGTAGAGGCATACTAATGACACTCTGTTTGTCTATGTATTCACACATGTACTAAGTTTCCGGTTAATACAATTCTAGCATGAATAATAAACATTTATCATGATATAAGGAAATCTAAATAACAACTTTATTATTGCCTCTAGGACATATTTCCTTCAGTCTCCCACTTGCACTAGAGTCAATAATCTAGTTCACATCGTCATGTGATTTAACACCAATAGTTCACATCTTTATGTGATTAGTTCACATCTTCAGGTGTCTAACACCCAAAGGGTTTACTAGAGTCAATAATCTAGTTCACATCGCTATGTGATTAACACCCAAAGAGTGATCATGTTTTGCTTGTGAGAGAAATTTAGTCAATGGGTCTGCCACATTCAGAGCCGTATGTATTTTGCAAATTTTCTATGTCTACAATGCTTTGCACGGAGCTACTCTAGCTAATTGCTCCCACTTTTGATATGTATCTAGATCGAGACTTAGAGTCATCCAGATCGGTGTCAAAGCTTGCATCGACGTAACTCTTTACGACGAACTCTTTGTCATCTCCATAACCAAGAAACATTTCCTTATTCCACTAAGGATATTTTTGACCTTTGTCCAGTGATCCACTCCTAGATCACTATTGTACCCTCTTGCCAAACTTATGGTGAGGTACACAATAGGTCTGGTACACATCATAGCATACTTTATAGAACCTATGATTGAGGCATAGGGAATGACTTTTCATTTTCTTTCTATTTTCTGCCGTGGTCGGGTTTTGAGTCTTTACTCAACTTCACACCTTACAACACAGGCAAGAACACCTTCTTTTACTTTTCCGTTTTGAATTACTTCAAAATCTTGTCAAGGTATGTACTCATTGAAAATATATCAAGCGTCTAAATCTATCTCTATAGATCTTGATGCTCAATATGTAAGTAGCTTCATCAAGGTATTTCTTTGGAAAACTCTTTTCAAACACTCCTTTATGCTTTCCAGAAAATTCTACATTATTTTCGATCAACAATATGTCATTCACATATACTTATCAGAAATGTTGTAGTGCTCCCACTCACTTTCTTGTAAGTACAGGCTTCACCGCAAGTCTATATAGAACCATATGCTTTGATCACTTTATCAAAGTATATATTCCAACTCCGAGATGCTTGCACCAGTCCATAGATGGATCGCTGGAGCTTGCACACTTTGTTAGTACATTTAGGATTGACAAACCTTCTTGTTGCATCATATACAACTCTTATTTAAGAAATCCATTAAGGAATGCAATTTTGACATCCATTTGCCAAATTGCATAATATGTGGCAATTGCTAACATGATTCGGATAGACTTAAGCATCGGTACGAGTGAGAAAATCTCATTGTAGCCGACATCTTGAACTTGTCGAAAACCTTTTGCGACAATTCGAGCTTTGTCGATAGTAACACTACTATCAGTGCCCGTCTTCCTCTTGAAAATCCATTTATTCTTAATGGCTCACCGATCAACAGGCAAGTTAATCAAAGTTCATACTTTGTTCTAATACATGGATCTCATCTCAGATTTCATGGCTTCAAGCCATTTCATGGAATCTGGGCTCATCATCACTTCCTCATAGTTTGTAGGTTTGTCATGGTCAAGTAACATGACCTCCAGAACAGGATTACCGTACCACTCTGGTGCGGAACGTATTCTGGTTGACCTACGAGGTTCGGTAGTAACTTGATCTAAAGTTTCATGATCATCATCATTAACTTCCTCACTAATTGGTGTAGGAATCACTAGAACTGATTTCTACGATGAACTACTTTCCAATTTGGGAGAAGGTACAATTACCTCATCAAGTTTTACATTCCTCCCAATCACTCCTTTCGAGAGAAACTTCTTCTCTAGAAAGGATCCATTCTTAGCAACGAATATCTTGCCTTCGGATCTGTGATAGAAGGTGTACCCAAAAGTTTCCTTTGGGTATCCTATGAAGACACATTTCTCCGATTTGGGTTTGAGCTTATCAGGTTCAAACTTTTTCACATAAGCATCATAGCCCCAAACTTTAAGAAACGACAGCTTAGGTTTCTTGCTAAACCACAATTCATATGGTGTCGTCTCAACGGATTTAGATGGTGCCCTATTTAACGTGAATGCAGCTGTCTCTAATGCATAACCCCAAAACGATAGTGATAAATTGGTAAGAGACATCATAGATTGCACCATATCTAATAAAGTACGGTTATGACGTTCGGACACACCATTACGCTGTGGTGTTCCAGGTGGCGTGAGTTGTGAAACTATTCCACATTGTTTCAAATGAAGACCAAAATCATAACTCAAATATTCGCCTCCGTGATGAGATCGTAGAAACTTTATTTTCTTGTTACTATGATTTTCCACTTCACTCTGAAATTCTTTGAACTTTTCAAAAATTTCAGACTTATGTTTCATTAAGTAGATATACCCATATCTGCTCAAATCATCTGTGAAGGTCAGAAAATAATGATACCCGCCACGAGCCTCAACACTCATCGGACCGCATACATCAGTATGTATTATTTCCAATAAGTCAGTTGCTCGCTCCATTGTTCCGAAGAACGGAGTCTTAGTCATCTTGCCCATGAGGCATGTTCGCAAGCATCAAGTGATTCATAATCAAGTGATTCAAAAATCCCATCGGCATGGAGTTTCTTCATGCGCTTTACACCAATATGACCTAAACGGCAGTGCCACAAATAATTTGCACTATCATTATTAACTTTGCATCTTTTTGCTTCAATTTTATGAATATGTGTATCACTACGATCGAGATTCAATAAACCATTTATATTGAGTGTATGACCATAGAAGGTTTTATTCATGTAAACAGAACAACAATTATTCTCTAACTTAAATGAATAAACGTATCGCAATAAACATGACCCAATCATATTCATGCTCAATGCAAACACCAAATAACAATTATTTAGGTCCAACACTAATCCCGAAGGTAGAGAGAGTGTGCGATGGTGATCTTATCAACCTTGGAATCACTTCCAACACACATCATCACCTCGCCTTTAACTAGTCTCTGTTTATTTTGCAACTCCCGTTTCCAGTTACTACTCTTAGCAACTGAACCAGTATCAAAGACCGAGGGGTTGCTTATAAACACTAGTAAAATACACATCAACAACATGTATATCAAATATACCTTTGTTCACTTTGCCATCCTTCTTATCCGCCAAGTATCTAGGGTAGTTCCACTTCCAGTGATCATTTCCTTTGCAGTTAGAAGCACTCATTTTCAGGCCTGGGTCTAGCTTTGAGCTTCTTCATGGGAGTGGCAACTTGCTTGCCATTCTTCTTGAAGTTTTGGTTCTTTCCCTTGCCCTTTTACTTGAAACTAGTGGTCTTGTCAACCACCAACACTTGATGCTTTTTCTTGATTTCTACCTTCGCCAATTTCAGCATCGCGAAGAGCTTTGGGAACCGTTTTCATTATCCCTTGCATATTATAGTTCATCATGAAGTTCTAGTAACTTGGTGATAGTGACTAGAGAACTCTGTCAATCACTATCTTATCAGGAAGATTAACTCCCACCTGATTCAAGTGATTGTAGTACTCAGACATTATGAGCACATGCTCACTCGTTGAGCTATTCTCCTCCATCTTGTAGGCAAAGTACTATCAGAGGTCTCATACTTCTTGACACGGGCATGAGTATGAGATACCAATTTCAACTCTTGGAACATCTTATATTCTCCGTGGCACTCAAAACATTTTTGAAGTCCCGGTTCTAAGCTGTAAAGCATGGTGCACTAAACTATCAAGTAGTCATCATACTGAGCTCGTCAAACGTTCATAACGTGTGCATCTGCTCCTGCAATAGGTCTATCACCTAGCGATGCATCAAGGACATAATTCTTCTGTGCAACAATGAGGATAATTCTCAGATCACGGACCCAGTCCGCATCATTGCTACTATCATCTTTCAACTTATTTTTCTCTAGGAACATATAAAAAAAACGGGGAGCTACATCGCAAGCTATTGATCTACAACATAGATATGCAAATACTATCAGGACTAAGTTCATGATAAATTAAAGTTCAATTAATCATATTACTTAAGAACTCCCACTTAGATAGACATCCCTCTAGTCATCTAAATGATCACGTGATCCAAATCAACTAAACCATGTCCAATCATCACGTGAGATGGAGTAGTTTTCAATGGTGAACATCACTATGTTGATCATATCTACTATATGATTCACGCTCAACCTTTCGGTCTCCGGTGTTCCGAGGCCATATCTGCATATGGTAGGCTCGTCAAGTTTAACCCGAGTATTCCGCATGTGCAAAACTGGCTTGCACCCGTTGTATGTGAACGTAGAGCTTATCACACCCGATCATCACGTGGTGTATCGGCACGACGAACTATCGCAACGGTGCATACTCAGGGAGAACAATTATACCTTGAAATTTAGTGAGAGATCATCTTATAATGCTACCGCCAAACTAAGCAAAATAAGACACATAAAGGATAAACATCACATGCAATCAAAACATGTGACATGATATGGCCATCATCATCTTGTGCCTTTGATCTCCATCTCCAAAACACCGTCATGATCTCTATCGTCACCGGCATGACACCATGGTCTCCATCATCTTGACCTCTATCAACGTGTCGTCACATGGTCGTCTCACCAACTATTGCTTTTGCAACTATTGCTATCGCATAGTGATAAAGTAAAGCAATTATATGGCGCTTGCATCTTATGCAATAAAGAGACAACCATAAGGCTCCTGTTAGTTGCCGATAACTTTAACAAAACATGATTGAGGGAGTCCTGGATTAGGGGGTCTCCGGACAGCCGGACCATATCCTTTGGCCGGACTGTTGGACTATGAAGATACAAGATTGAAGACTTCGTCTCGTGTCCGGATGGGACTCTACTTGGCGTGGAAGGCAAGCTAGGCAGTACGGATATGTATATCTCCTCCTTTGTAACCGACCTTGTGTAACCCTAGCCCCCTCCGGTGTCTATATAAATTGGAGGGTTTTAGTCCGTAGGACAACATACAGTCATACCATAGGCTAGCTTCTAGGGTTTAGCCTCTTTGATCTCGTGGTAGATCAACTCTTGTACTACTCATATCATCAAGAACAATCAAGCAGGACGTAGGGTATTACCTCCATCAAGAGGGCCCAAACCTGGGTAAACATCGTGTCCCCTGCCTCCTGTTACCATCCGCCTTAGACGCACAGTTCGGAACCCCCTACCCGAGATCCGCCGGTTTTGACACCGATATTGGTGCTTTCATTGAGAGTTCCACTGTGTCGTCATCATAAGGAGGATGGCTCGCCTCGTTGTCAAGGACAACATCATCTCTGGGGGAGCCCTGGCTGTAGGCCAAACTCTTTGACTAGGCGGCTTCGTCATGACCGCCCGCTCGGCCGCTGCGCTGACGATGACCTCTCGGGTCATCGAAAAAAGCCTCCACATCGGCTCGAAATTTGCCGAGCAGATGGATCCAATGGAGCTCTCCTCTTTGAACGAGCTCTTGGATCGCATTGCCGCTCTGGGAGTCACTACGGACTACGATCGGATCAGGCTTAAACCCGACCAAAGGGAGATTAACTCTCCGCTGGTCACCCATCAGATAGCGGTGGTGGAGGAGCAATGCGATGATTCTCCCTTTATCCTAAGGACGAACTATGTCCGTATTCCCGAGCCCTCCGAACAGGATACTCGCTCACGGGAGGACACCGCCCTAACCTTGAATCCAGAATCAGGCCGCATACCGAACCCACAGGGCAACATCCCGAAGCCCGAACTTCCAAGATCGGAAACTCCCATGCCCCGGGATCATAGATTGGGTCAAGGTGTGGACTTAAATACACCCACCCACCCAGATACAAACGATCTTTCCCACATTAGGCAAGCGCCCCAAGAGATAGTACATCACTATTGGGCCAGATTCCTCCTTGTAATGAACAAGGTCTAGGACTATCACGAGGAAGATGCAATTTTGTTCTTTTGCAACAGTTGCACGGACAAGGGAGTCCACAACGCCATAAGTCGCCGTGACGTAGCACACTTCGCCGACCTGGCAGCCATAGTATGGAAATACTGTGCAATGGAAAGTGCCTGGAAAACCCAAACACAATTTTGGGATAATCCGGCTCTGACAAAACCCCCAGTCCGAACTAAAAGGGTGCACTCTCATAAGTCGCCCGACTCAATTACAAAGAAGCAAAAGCCCACTACAGGGCGTGGAACCGTATTGGAGGGATGGCTCAACGGGCATTGTAAAATCCATAGTACACCGGATACCATATCAACACACAGCCTTAGAGCATGTTGGGTACTCCGGCAGGTGGCCAAAAGCGGTGAGGATCTTCTCACCCAAAATACCTTAGAGCACCTTCCCATGGATAACAATACATTATTAACGGTTTTCGAGACCTTCGCCTCAAATAATAGGCGCAAACGAGCATTCCGTGGCCTCGCCGAAGTTTGCCACGTGGCAACAATAAGTCCATGGAGTGACACGGCTATCAACTTCAATGCCAGTGACGAACCTCAATTCCGAACAGCCCGAGCACCAGCCACTTTGGTCCTCAGTCCAATTGTGGACGGCTTTCGGCTCACTAAGGTGCTCATGGACGTCGACAGCGGATTAAACCTCATTTATGAGGAGACTCTCCAAAAAATGGAAATAGACAGCAACCGTATTGAGCAAAGCAGTACGACCTTCCGAGGAATCATCCCTAGTCGGGAGGTACGTTGCGTTGGGAAAATCACACTTGATGTGGTATTCAGCACTCCGGAGAATTACAGGTCCGAAGAAATTACATTCCAAGTGGCCCCGTTCAGTAGAGGATACCACACCCTTCTAGGGCTGGAGGCATGCACGATTTTTCAAGCCATACCCCATTACAGGTACATGAAGCTCAAAATGCCCAGACCCAAGGGAATTATCACTCTAGCTAGTGATCCGGACATAGCACTCTGTGCCGAGAACAAAACAGCCGCACTAGCCCTCGAGGCATTATCCGAAGCCCTTGTGGCGGAGGAGTTAACCGCGCTGCGCTCCACGGTGGACAGGGACGACGTGATACTAGACAAAAGATCCAAGTCCACCTCCTTTAAACCAGCGGACGAAATAGTTAAATTCCAATTCCATCCAACGGACCCTACAAAAACATCATCCATCGGGGCATAGTTAGACCCCGCTGTAGACGCCGCACTACGGGAGTTTCTGCGCGAGAATTGGGATATATTCGCCTGGCATCCTTCAGACATGCCAGGAATCCCGCGCAGATTGGCCGAGCATAGCCTCAATATTCTAAAAGGATTCAAGCCGGTCAAGCAGACTCTTCGGCGTTTCTCTGAACCTAAGCGACAAGCCATGGGAGAGGAGCTGGCCAAGCTACTGGAAGCCGGATTCATTAAAGAAATAAAACATCCAGATTGGCTAGCAAACCTGGTGATGGTACCAAAGAAGGACAAAACCTGGCGCCTATGTGTTGACTTCAAAGACCTTAATAAGGCTTGCCCAAAGGATCCCTTCTCACTCCCTCGCATCGATCAAATCATCGACGCTACCGCAGGACACGAATCATTGTGCTTCCTCGACGCATACTCCGGTTACCACCAGATTAAGATGGCAGAGTCTGATCAAGCCACAACGACATTCATCACGCCATACGGCCCCTTCTGTTTTAACACAATGCCCTTCGGGCTAAAAAATGCCGGTGCAACATATCAGCGCATGATCCAGACATGTCTGGAAAAGCAGATCGGTAAGACTGTGGAGGCATATGTAGATGATGTGGTCATTAAAACCAGCCATGTCGAGTCTTTAATAGACGACTTGAGGCTCATGTTCACCAATCTCCGAACATACGACATTAAGCTCAATCCGGAAAAATGCGTTTTCGGCGTTCCCGCCGGAAAGCTCCTGGGCTTCATCGTCTCCAGTAGAGGAATTGAAGCAAATCTGGCTAAAATCCGAGCTCTGTCGCTGTTGGCTATCCCAACTGACCTCAAACAAATCCAGAAATTGACTGGATGTGTGGCGGCTTTAAGTCGCTTTATCTCCCGATTAGGAGAAAAGGCACCCCCTTTATCGCCTTCTTCGGCGCACCGAACACTTCGAGTGGATGGACACAGCCACGGCCGGACTGGAAGAAATAAAAGCCGTCCTGGCCAGCAACCCAATCCTGGGCGTGCCAACTGTTGGCGAACCAATGCTATTATATATAGCGGCAACTCACCAAGTTGTAAGCACAATGCTCGTCGTCGAACGAGAGATCGACGGACATAAATTCCCACTTCAAAAGTCGGTATATTATGTATCCACCGTCCTGACTCCATGCAAGTCATGGTACCCACATTACCAAAAGATAGCACACGCGGTATTTATGGCATCCCGGAAATTACGACACTACTTTCAAGAGTGTTCGATTACGGTGGCCTCCGAGGTACCACTCAATGACATAATAAACAACCACGATGCCATGGGCCGGATTGCTAAATGGGCCATCGAGGTCCTCCCGTTCGACATAATATATAAGCCACGACGAGCCATTAAGTCGCAAGTACTGGCCGATTTCGTAGCCAAATGGACAGAAGCCGAACTCCCTAAAGAGTACGGTGCATACTCCAATTTGATCATGCACTTCGATGGCTCTAAAATGCTGGCTGGTCTGGGGGCTGGCATCGTCTTGACGTCCCCCACCGGAGATACGGTGCAATACATGCTCCAAATACTATATACAGACTCCAATAACACAGCCGAATACGAGGCCCTATTACACAGCCTCCGGATGGTAGTCTCCATGGGCATCCAATGCCTAGAGGTGCGTGGGGACTTGAACCTCGCAATATCCCAAATAAATGGAGACTTCGATGCCAAGGATCCGAAAATGGCGGCATATCGCAACGCCGGCCTCAAAATGTCAGCTCGGTTCGAGGGGCTCGAATTCCACCATGTGGCTCGGGAAAACAACCAGGCGGCGGATATCCTAGCCCGTATCGGCGCTAAACGCGACCCTGTCCCACCGAACATCTTCCTAGAAAGACTGTTTAAACCATCCGTGGTATGGGAAGGGGACACCGGCAATAATAGCCCGGACCTGGCCACAACCCTAGATACCGAATACTCTGACACAATCGGAGGCTCTGCCACTGAAATAACACCTTCAGCCCACGAGATAATGGCCGTGATCGCCCCGTGGACAGAACCATTCCTAGCCTACCTAACTAGACAGGAATTACCCGAGGACCAAAATGAGGCCCGCTGCATAGTGCGACGATCTAAAGCCTACAAGGTCCATGAGGGAGAGCTTTATTAGAAAAGCACAACCGGAGTCCTTCAAAGGTACATCTCCGAAGAGGAAGGGTGGAAGCTTTTGGCAAAAATCCATGCCGGACTCGGCGGCCACCATGCCGCAGCCCGGGCCCTTGTAAGCAAGGCCTTCTGTACATGTTTTTATTGGCCGACGGCCCGGGCAGATGCACAACATCTGGTACAACATTGTGTTGGTTGCCAGCTTTTTGAAAACCAAAGCCACATGCCACCTACCGCCCTCCAAACAATCCCCATTACGTTGCCCTTTGTGGTCTGGGGGCTCGATATGGTCGGACCCCTCAAAGGGGGAACCCATAAGAAAAAATACTTACTGGTCATGGTGGATAAATTCACCAAATGGATAGAAGCCAAACCTATCAAAACGGCCGAATCCGGGCCGGCGATAGACTTCATATCTGGGGTTGTACACCGTTATGGCGTCCCCCATAGCATCATCACTGACAATGACACGAACTTTACAGCCGACGAGGTGAAACTTTGGTGCAGCAACATGGGCATCAAGCTCGATTATGCTTCTGTCTATCATCCGCAAACTAAAGGTCAAGTCGAACGAGTGAATGGTCTTATCATGAGCGGCATTAAACCCAGATTAGTCCGGTCTTTAAAGGAATCAGACACTCATTGGGTAGAGGAGCTCGACTCCGTACTTTGGGGGCTGCGGACCACACCGAATCGCACTAAGTGATACACACCGTTTTTTATGGTGTACGGCGCCAAGGCGGTGCTGCCTTGCGACATAATTCATGACTCACCTCAAGTGCGCATGTACGAAGAAAGAGAGGCCGAGCTCGATCGGCAGGACAGTTTGGATGCCCTGGAGGAGGAGCGCGACGTGGCAAAAGCCCATTCCGCATTCTATCAGCAACAGGCTCAAAGGTACCAAAGCAGAGAAGTGCAGGCCAAAACCTATAATGTTGGCAAACTAGTTCTACGCCTGCCGGAGAAGAAAAAGAACAAGCTCAAGCCCAAATGGGAAGGTCCCTTCATTATCGACCAGGTTCTGACCGGTGGAGCGTACCGACTGCGGGATGCATCGAATAATCGACTCGAGCCAAACCCATGGAACGCAGCCAGACTCCGAAGATTCTGCGCCTTGCGCCGGACTCTATGTTCGTCTCCTTACCTCCATGAATTTTTTGCACATATGTTTTCTCTCTCTTTCTTTCTCTCTTTTCTCTTCAAGGCCCTAAGGATCTACACTTGTGTCTTGGTTACACAATCTTGATGCGCTAACCGCGCTCAATATACCTGGGGGCTTCCTATACAGAAGCTTAATTTAATTACCTTTCCGGGTTTTATGCCCCGCACATGTGTTATTCTTCTGCATGTACCTTTTTTCGCCATTATATGCATCGATATGACTTAAGTTTTGGCCAAGCTGGGTTGCCTGGCTCTTGTATTTATGCCCCACGTTCCCGTTAATTCGGCTAGGGCATAAGGGGAGCACCTCTGCGATTGTTACTGCCGGGTCAGCCGGATGTGTACCTCGGACTGGGTGAAGCCGAAAGCTAGTGTTCTTAAGGGAATATTCGGTCGGTGAATAAAAGATGACTTTCATTTCAATTACTACACGCCCCCAGATGTTTTTTGCCTGCGTCTCGCAGTTCGGACATGCACATTAGGGCATGCGTACCCAGGGAAAGGAACCCTTAATGGAACTATTCTCCCTGGAAGATGTTTCTTACTATCCATGTAATATAACATAGCTAGTTGGGTACTTGTCTGTTCAAGCACTTATGACCCCTACGCCTGGTTTCCATGCATACCCCGGTTTTTATATAATCGAGTGGGTATTCAGATACACTCCGGACTATCGGGTCCAGAGGTTGAAGCGAAAAGGTCCGCCATGACAAATGATTTACAATCCGGCTAGGGACATTACATATGTCACTTGAAGTACACAGTCACTAAGACTGATTAAATTCTTCTTCTATACCATCCAACAGGCTGTCTAGCCTACAATCCTGTTGGGAATACTTTGCGGCTAATTCTACTTGATCATACACTAAACTGACGGGGATCTCTTTCCCATCGGGCCCCACAGGTCCGACCTCGGCCATGTGGTTTGGGTTCGCCTTGGTATATCGTGTCTTCACCATAGCCCAGGCTTCCCTCGCACCTTGTCGGCAGGCTGATATCTTCCATAATCAGAAGCGCCGCCGTGCTCCCTTGAGCTTCTCTATAAGCTCCCCCATGCCTCCTGGCAGGGACGCGGATGGCCACAAGGCTTGAGCAATACTTTGCATCACCTGCCGAACTTGTTCGTGTAGTTGTGAGAGCTCTGGTAGAAGATCACCCGAAGACCTGGGCATCTCCTCCGTGGAATGACCCGTTAGCATACCTGCAGACATAACGCTGTTAGTAGGCTTCTCGACCGAACTCCTTTAAAAAGTTCGTTCAAGCACTTACTAAAAATGCCACGCCGAAGCCATTTATTCTCCTTCACGGAGTTCGCAAGCTGGGCTCGGACATCCTTCAGTTCCACACCCAGCTGGATATTGGCATCTTGGAGATCATTTTTCTCCTGCCTGACTCGTGTCAGCACACGCTCGCCAGCATTTCGCTGTCGATCATCACGTGCCATATTCGCCTCCATGGCCTCCATATTCACTCCGGGGCCACTTGCAACATCTATTGTTAGGTGTGCATACATGCCGCATACTACCTGGTACCGATATTCTTTGCAATAGACAAAAAAGTTACCAGGGGGACCCTTTTTGGACTCCTTCAATGCGGCAACAGCGGCTTCCAGCTGGGCCTTGCACTAGTCCAGCTCTTGAGACAGTTGGGAATTCTTCTCCGTAAGAACCTGCACAAATAATGATCCTTAAATCAGTTGCGTCAACTGTTTCAAGTCTTAGGGGCTACTGATACAAATAATCGTTAGATTTTCTTACCCGTATATCCCTTACATACTGGTCCGTGGCTTTGGCTAGACCATTTTGAGCAGCACAGATGTACATGTCTCCGGAATTGAAGGCATCAAATTCCTCTGGCGAGAAACAATCGTCATGGAGTACGGCCCGGTGACGCCTATGATTCATGGTGCTCTCCACTTCTGAATTTGTAGCGGATAGTCTATCCGCATCCTCTGTAGGAGGAGCATCCGGCGTCCGCCCCATGTTGGCTTCCGCCTCTATGTCCGGCCCTGGGCCCGACTGGTGGAGGCGTGGTCGGCGGCCTCTCCGGATATAGTCTGGCGAGCGTTTTTTCTATTAAAGAAGCATGGATGTCATTGCATTTTGAGAAAGACGACAACCATGGAGCGAGGTTTTGTGTCATACCTCTGCGCCGACGTCTCCGTCCTGACCGCCTTCCTTTTTGGCCTACCCGGCTTCGTTGCCTCTTGTTGGCGAGTTGCTGTGGGTTCGGCATGGCGTCCCGAATGCCTTCCCTGTAACACACCATATGTGTGCGGTAGGTGAAGTGTCTAAAAGGAGATCCTATTTTTGGAGTTGGGATTTTGGTTTTTCTTACGTGCGACGCAGGGAGCAGCCCGGGATAGTCAGCCGTTATGGCCACCATGGCGTCATCGCAGCTCAATTGATAGAACTGCCTGTCTATCAGCTCCACGAATATGTCCGGATCCTCTTCGAGTCCGGGACCGAGGGCCCGGCCAGGGTCCTCTGGTTGTGGAGATGGGCTGTTGACCTCCCTTACAGATTTTCGCAGTTCCTGCCATAAAATGGCAATGTGAGTACCTACGACGAAGAATGCGAGAAGAATGGGAGTAAAGAGGGATAACTCACCCAGCTTGGAGGGTTGTACATGGAGAATCCATCCCGTGGCTTGATATGGATGAACTCCTCTTCCTCTCCCTTGAACAACTCGAACAGAATTTTTGCTAAAGCAGAAGCGGAGTCCAGTCCCTTATGCCCGCAACGGGTGGCATCATCTTCCCCGTTAAAACACCATAGGGGGTGCCCTCGATATTGAAGTGGCTGCACTCCCCGCATTATGCATACTGACATAACCTCGGTTATTGTCAATCCTGATTGAGCCACACTTTAATCCGGTTCATCAGGTAAAGGACTTCTCCATTGTCTTCCTCCTGGGGGCTCCGTGGGTGCCATCTTCGGCGTTTCTTTAGAGGAGCATTGTTGAACTTACGAAGACCCCGCCGAACAGGGTCTGGAAGGGGGACGTCCTCCATATAAAACCACTCCGAAGGCCAATCTTCGGACGTCTTCTTCGGAGTACCGGATAGGTATCCGATTTTGGCGGTGCGCCATATTTCGGCTCCGCCCACCTGATAAAGTGACCCCTTTTGTGTCCGGGGCACAAGGCAAAATAACCTCTTCCATAGCTCGAAATGAGCCTCGTAGCCCAGAAATAGCTCGCAAAGGGCAACGTATTCGGTGATGTGTAGTATGGAAGCAGGGGTGAAATTATGCAGTTGGAGGCCGTAAAACTCCAGGAGCCCGCAGAGGAACGAATGAATTGGAAATCCGAGTCCCCTTAGTAAGTAAGGGACAAGGCACACCCGCTCCCCCTTGGAGGGGCTAGGGAAGCTCTCCGTTTGCTCCCCGCCATTATAGGTGGCAAGCCCGGCTCGGACGGGGACCAAATACGTTGGAGGGAGAAATCCCTGGGTCTGCAGCTCTACCAAACGACTGTGCGGGACAGAACACCTCTCCCAATCACCGGGCTTAGGGCTACGGGGGCGAGAGGAGGAGCTACGGTGGTCGGCCATGATGGAATGGATTTTTTCCGAGCGCACTCCGATGGATTTTCGCTGGGGGAGTAGGGTGTGGATTGGATCTAAGAATCCCCATTCCTTTAATAGACAATTTATTTACTTGGCTAGGGGGGCGAATGTAAAAATGCCCTGGTTCCTCGCATTCGCTCGACGCGTGGAGGGTAGCACTTATTGGGCACAGAAGCCAAGAAGTCCAACATTTATAGGAGCCGGACACTACTTTATAGATATTCAAGATTTGAAGAAGAACCCGCCTTGCAATGCCGAAGACAATACTACGCGCCGGACTCATCGTCATTGAAGCCTGGTTCGGGGGCTACTGAGGGAGTCCTGGATTAGGGGGTCTCCGGACAGCCGGACTATATCCTTTGGCCGGACTGTTGGACTATGAAGATACAAGATTGAAGACTTCGTCTCGTGTCCGGATGGGACTCTACTTGGCGTGGAAGGCAAGCTGGGCAGTACGGATATGTATATCTCCCCCTTTGTAACCGACCTTGTGTAACCCTAGCCCCCTCCGGTGTCTATATAAACCGGAGGGTTTTAGTCCGTAGTACAACATACAATCATACCATAGGCTAGCTTCTAGGGTTTAGCCTCTTTGATCTCGTGGTAGATCAACTCTTGTACTACTCATATCATCAAGAACAATAAAGCAGGACGTAGGGTATTACCCACATCAAGAGGGCCCGAACCTAGGTAAACATCGTGTCCCCTGCTTCTTGTTACCATCCGCCTTAGACGCACAGTTCGGGACCCCCTACCCGAGATCCGCCGGTTTTGACACCGACAATGATCATCTCATACAACAATTTATATCTCATCACGTCTTGACCATATCACATCACAACATGCCCTGCAAAAGCAAGTTAGTCGTCCTCTACTTTGTTGTTGCAAGTTTTACGTGGCTGCTACGGGCTGAGCAAGAACCGTTCTTACCTACGCATCAAAAACCACAACGCGGTATAGTGATTGCCTTTTGATCTTCAGAAAGAACCCCATTCATTTATTCCGATTCAACTAAAGTTGGAGAAACGGACACCCACTAGCCACATGTGTGCGAAGCACGTCGGTAGAACCAGTCTCGCGTAAGCGTACGCGTAATGCCGGTCTGAGCCGCTTCATCCAACAATACCGCCGAATCAAGAATCAACTAGTGACGGCAAGCAATATGTATATACCCACGCCCACAACTCCTTTGTGTTCTACTCGTGCATATAACATCAACGCATAAACCTGGCTCTGATACCACTGTTGGGGAACACAGTAATTTCAAAAAATTTCCTATGCACACGCAAGATCATGGTGATGCATAGCAACGAGAGGGAAGAGTGTTGTCCATGTACCCTCATAGACCGTAAGCGGAAGCGTTATGACAACGCGGTTGACGTAGTCGTACGTCTTCACGATCGACCGATCCTAGCACCGAAGGTACAGCACCTTCGCGATCTGCACACGTTCAGCTCGGTGACATCCCACGAACTCACGATCCAGTAGAGTGTCGAGGGAGAGTTTCGTCACCACGACAGCGTGATGACGGTGATGATGATGCTACCGGAACAGGGCTTCGCCTAAGCACCGCTACGATATGACCGAGATGGATTATGGTGGAGGGGGGCACCGCACACGGCTAAGAGATCAATGATCAACTTGTGTTCCTATGGGGTGCCCCTCCCCCGTATATAAAGGAGTGGAGGAGGGGGAGGGGACCGGCCTCCTAGGCGCTCCCCAAGGGGAGTCCTACTCCCACCTGGAGTAGGATTCCCCCCTTCCCTAGTTGGATTAGGAGAGAAGGAAGGAGGAGGAAGGAGGAAGGAAGGGGGGGGGGGTCGACCCCCCCTCCCAATTCGGATTGGTGTTGGGGGCGGGGGCGCCCCCTCCTATGCTCCCTTCTCCTCTCTCCCACTATGGCCCAATAAGGCCCATATACCTCCCGGGGGGTTCCGGCAACCTCCCGGTACATCGGTAAATGCCCGATCTCACCCGGAACCATTCCGATGTCCAAATATAGTCGTCCAATATATCGATCTTTATGTCTCGACCATTTCGAGACTCCTCATCATGTCCCCGATCATATCCGGGACGCCGAACTACCTTCGGTATATGAAAACACATAAACTCATATTACAATCGTCACCGAACGTTAAGCGTGTGGACCCTATGGGTTCGAGAACAATGTAGACATGACCGAGACACGTCTATGGTCAATAACCAATAGCGGAACCTGGATGTTCATATTGGTTCCTACATATTCTATGAAGATCTTTATCGGTCAAACCGCATAACGATATACGTTGTTCCCTTTGTCATCGGTATGTTACTTGCCCGAGATTTGATCATCGGTATCTCAGTACCTAGTTCAATCTCGTTACCGACAAGTCTCTTTACTTGTTCCGTAATGTAGCATCTCGTAACTAACTCATTAGTCACATTGCTTACAAGGCTTATAGTGATGTGCAGTACCAAGAGGGCCCAGATACCTCTCCGACGATCGGAGTGACAAATCCTAATCTCGATCTATGCCAACTCAACAAACACCATCGGAGACACCTGCAGAGCACCTTTATAATCACCCAGTTACGTTGTGACATTTGGTAGCACACAAAGTGTTCCTCCGGCATTCGGGAGTTGCATGATCTCATAGTCATAGGAACATGTATAAGTTGTGGAGAAAGTAATAACAACAAACTAAACGATCATCGTGCTAAGCTAATGGTTGGGTCAAGTCAATCATATCATTCTCTAATGATGTGATCCCGCTTATCAAATGAAAACTCTTTGTCCATGGCTAGGAAACTTAACCATCTTTGATTAACGAGCAAGTCAAGTAGAGGCATACTAGTGACACTCTGTTTGTCTATGTATTCACACATGTACTAAGTTTCCGGTTAATACAATTCTAGCATGAATAATAAACATTTATCATGATATAAGGAAATATAATTAACAACTTTATTATTGCCTCTAGGGCATATTTCCTTCATCCATGAGGCCCCATTCCTCCTTATTTTCTATCTCCTCTAGCTCGGACTTGACTTCACCAAACTTGAAGACTAGTGGCAGATGATCATTCTGCGCCATGGCGGTGGAGGTCTGCGGGGGGGGGGGGGGGGGGGGGGGGGGGGGGGGGGGGATGGGAGGCAAACAGTAAGGACGCCCGTATTAAACAGCGGCTCAGGTGCCATTAATGGAGAGGAAGGCGGGCGGCCATGGAAGTCAAAGGGCTCACTTCCCAGTGAGCCTGTGGAGCGTAAAGCTCGCACGCTTCCCGGTGAGCTTGCGCATTGGAGGATAGCTTGCACACCTCTTGGTCTGCCTGCGCACCGGACTGCGCTCGCATGCCTCCCGTTCAGTCAAGGTCAAGCAGCTGTCCTCACGACACCTCCTACAGCCATTAAAACCAAGACACGTGGCGTCACGTGAATGCTTAACAAAACGCACACGCTTTAAATTATACAAACATTGGAGATATTAAGTGGCAGCTATTTTTTCAAAATGCCTTTGTTGGCTATCATTATTCGAGTGCGCCTTCTCTCAAAATGGACACCAAAAATACCACATCATGTCGGGCGCAATTCCATGATAGCATGCCAAGTTTCATGAATTTCAGACGAGTTTTGGATTTACTAGAATTTAAAAACTAGGCATCTCAATGTTTTGTCGGCAATGAACGGTGCCCCGGTGTTTGAAATTCATTCCCATTTATTGTGTGGGACCTAAGCATGCACCCAAGGACACATATTTGATTTTTCAACCAATTTATATGCACTGGAGCATGTGCATGTAGTTCAAATTAGAATTATGCACATAAATGCATTGACAACTCAGTTAATGCATAAAAATGTCCAAAAGAACCCCGAAAAACCACAAAAATTGACACAACACTCCTGTTGTTCTATGTTGACACGAGAAATTTTTTGGAAGCAATAAGAGGCACTGGATATCGTTTCGTCCCCAAAGGTGGGACGTTCCCTATCGGAACCATGATGCTTGTTGTGAGAAGCTCTGGTTTGTGAGAAGCATATACCCAAACCTGCCCCAAACGGGACAAAATTTTTACCACGCCATGTTGATGCCGCTCCATGAAAGCATGCCAAGTTTCATGAATTTCAGACGAGTTTTGGATTTACTAGAATTTAAAAACAAGGCATCTCAATGTTTTGCGGGCAATCAACGGTGCCCTGGTGTTTGAAATTCATTCCCGTTTCTTGCATGGGACCTAAGCATGCACCCAAGGACACATATTTGATTTTTCAACCAATTTATATGCACTGGACCATGTCCATGTAGTTCAAATTTGAATTATGCACATAAATGCATTGAAAATTCAGTTAATGCATAAAAATGTCCAAACGAACCCCGAAAAATCCCAAAAATTGACACAACACTCGTGTTGTTCTATGTTGACACAGGAATTTTTTTGAAAGCAATAAGAGGCAATGGATATCATTTCGTCCCCATAGGTGGGACGTTCCCTACTGAAACCATCATGCTTGTTGTGAGAAGCTCTGGTTTGTGAGAAGCATATACCCAAACCTGCCCCAAACAGGACAAAATTTTCACCACGGCATGTTGATGCTGCTCCATGATAGCATGCCAATTTTCATGAATTTCAGATGAGTTTTGGATTTACTAGAATTTAAAAACCAGGCATCTCAATGTTGTGCCGGCAATCAACAGTGCCCTGGTGTTTGAATTTCATTCCCATCTCTTGCATGGGACCTATAAATTGACCCAATGACACATATTAGATTTTTCCACCAACCTTAGTGCATTGGAGCATATGCTTGTAGTTCAAATTTGAATTATGCACATAAAATGCCTAGAAAACACAGTTAATGCATAAAAATGTCCAAACGAACCCCAAAAAATCACAAAAATTGACACGACACTCCTGTTGTTCTATGTTGACACTAGAAAATATTTGAAAGCAATAAGAGGCAATGGATATCGTTTCGTCCCCAAAGGTGGGACGTTCCTTATCGAAACCATCATGAAACTTGTGAGAAACTTATACCCGAACATGCCCCAAATAGGACAAATTTTTTACCATGGCATGTTGATGCCCCTGCATGATAGCATGCCAAGTTTCATGAATTTTAGATGAGTTTTGGATTTAGTAGAATTTAAAAACCAGGTATCTCAATGTTTTGCCGGCAATCAACAGTGCCCTGGTGTTTGAATTTCATTCCCATCTCTTGCATGGGACAAAGAAATTCACCCAAGGACACACATGTAATTTTTCAACCAACTTTAGTGCATTGGAGCATGTGCTTGTAGTTCAAATTTGAATTATGTAGACAAAATGCCTAGAAAACCCAGTTTGTATTAAAAGGCCAAACGAACCCCAAAAAATTCCAAGATTGAACACAACACTCCTGTTGTTCTATGTTGACAGTAGAAATTTTTTGAAAGCAATAAGAGGCAACGGATATCGTCCCGTCACCAAAGGTGGTACGTTCCCTATCGAAACCATCATCCTTGTTGTGAGAAGCTCTGGTTTGTGAGAAGCTTATACCCGAACTTGCACTAAATGGGAAAAAAATTTCACCACGGCATGTTGATGCCGCTCCATGATAGCATGCCAAGTTTCATGAATTTCAGACGAGTTTTGGACTTATTAGAATTTAAAAACCAGACATCTCAATGTTTTGCCGACAATCAACAGTGCCATGGTGTTTGAATTTCATTCTCATATCTTGCATGGGACCTAGAAATTCACCCAAGGACACACATGTGATTTTTCAACCAACTTTGGTGCATTGGAGCATGTGCTTGTAGTTCAAATTTAAATTATGCACATAAAATGCCTAGAAAACAAAGTTAATGTATAAAAAAGGCCAAACGAACCCTAGAAAATTCAAAGATTGAACACAACACTCCTGTTGTTCTATGTTGACACTAGAAAATTTTTGAAAGCAATAAGAGGCAACAGATATCTTCTCGTCCCCAAAGGTGGTATGTTCCCTATCGAAACCATCATGCTTGTTGTGAGAAGCTCTGGTTTGTGAGAAGCATATACCCAAACCTACCCGAAACAAGACAAAATTTTCACCATGGCATGTTGATGCCGCTCCATGATAGCATGCCAAGTTTCATGAATTTCAAATGAGTTTTGGATTTACTAGAATTTAAAAACCAGGCATCTCAATGTTTTGCCGGCAATCAACAGTGCTCTGGTGTTTGAAATTCATTCCTATCTCTTGCATGGAACCTAGAAATTCACCCAAGGACACACATGTGATTTTTCAACCAACTTTGGTGCATTGGAGCTTTACCTTTTATTGATCAAATGCTAGAAAGACTATCCAAACACACACATTTTTGCTTTCTAGATGGTTATTCTGGTTTCTCTCAAATACCCTTGTCAAACGAGGATCAAGAAAAGACAAGTTTTACTTGCCCTTTCGGTACCTTTGCTTATAGATGTATGCCTTTTGGTTTATGCAATGCACCTGCTACCTTTCAAAGATGTATGACTGCTATATTCTTTGACTTTTGTGAAAAGATTATTGAGGTTTTCATGGACGATTTCTCCGTTTACGGAACTTCTTTTGATGATTGCTTAAGCAACCTTGATCGAGTTTTGCAGAGATGTGAAGAAAGCTCTACAAGTTTGTAACATCCCAAAACTCTAAATTTTGGAATGTTATATCAAATAAATTATTATGATTTTTTTTGAATAAAAGGACTTTCCCAAAACTTTCATCTTGCATTTTTCTTGATCTCCATTTAAAGACAAGAAAAGAGATTTGAAAAATGATTTGAATTCCATTTGAAATATTTCAAATTTAGAAAATTTAAGCAACTCCATGAGTTCATGAGGGAAGATAAAATGACTTCTTCAAATTCAAAGAAAGAGAGTTGGAAGTTTCAAAGGAATAATGTGAAAGTCACTTTGAAGTTATTTGAATTTCCAAATATCAAATTCTCTTGGGAGTTATTTAGTTTTAATTCAAATTATTTTTCTCCCAAAAATAAATAAATGGAAATAAGGGTAAAATGATTCCCTTCAATGGAAAATTAGGAGAAAATATATTTGAAATCATTTTGGTATTTTAAAAATGATTTTTATTGATTTTACATGCGATAGTAGCACCGTTTGACTTTTATGAATTTTTGTGGAATTTAGTTGAACTTGAAAAATAGTTCATATTATTGCTGCTATTTTTCTGAGCATTTTGGTATACAATATGCCTATGTAATTTTTGTTTTATTTTTATTTTTTTGCTCTGTTGTAGTTTTTGTTCTGTAAAAAAAACAAAGCACCGCCTGGACCGAAACACTGTTCGGCCTAGGAGCACGCCGCGACCCAGCGAGCCGGCCTGCCCGTCATTAAGGCCCATGGCCAGTTCGCCTTGGCGTCGGTCGCCCGCATCCGACACCCCTCGCTCACCTCTCTCTCGCTTCAGTCCCTCCCGCTGCCAGGTGGGCCCCACTCCCCAGCTCGTCCCCAACCTCCCGCACTGCTCGGGATGAGCACGCGCCATGCTCCCGAACCCGCTGGTCGCATCCCTCTTGGGATAAGCATTATCCGCCGCGACCCCGAGCCTCTTCTCACGCCTATAAATGCCCCCGAACCCCCTCGTTCGACCTCGCCATCCCGCTACTCCCCACGCCGCTCTTAGCCGCTGTAATCATCGAGTGGATCTCGCCGGAGCCGAGCCGCCTCGCCGTCGTTTCCGTTGCCGATGGTCCACCCCAGCCCTCGTTCTTCATGTCACTCGAATGCCCACATTCGCGCACTCCGTCTTGACATGGTGGTTTTGCCTCTAGGTCACTGGAGCCGTGACCTGGATGACCCGCGCTATCGCCGGAGCGCCGGAGCTCGGTCGCCTCCCTCCGCCTCGTCCGGTGCATGCGAACGCCCGCCGTCACCACCATTCGGTCGCCCGTGCCACGCCGCACCTCTCCGTCCACTTCGCCGCCGCCGGAACCCACCGGAGGCCGCCGCCCCATCACCGGCCAACGCTAGCGCCACCGCCCCTGTACGTCGTCGCCGCCTCTGTAAGATGACCGCTCACTTCCCCGTTCGTTTTTTAATCTTGTATTAGATCGGTTAACCGCGGTTTAGTAAACCGATTGGTTTAGTTAAATCGATCTTGGTTTTTTAGTTATTTTTTAGCCGCAGTAGCTGTTTTAGTTATTTAGTGGCTGTTCACCATTTAGCCTAAGCCGCGAACACTGCCAGCCAGCCAGGATCCGCCACGTGGCTAGGGGCCTGTTTGCAATGATTTCTTTTTCTGTTTAGTCCCTGAGTTTTACAGATTAGTCCCTGAACTTCGGATAGTCGTATCTTTTTAATCGTAGGTCCAAATTCGACGAAACAAGCGGAAAATTCTTTGTATTGATTAGATCTATCCAGTAGTGTCATCTTTGTTCACTTTTGTCAGATTCAAATTTGAAATTATTCAGATTTGAGTTCAAACTTCAAATGGCCATATCTCCTAAACCGCAGCTCCGATTGAATTGATTCTTTTTTGCACTTTGTCACCGTAGCCAAACCCTACCACCTACACCATTGTCACGATACTTTTTGCACAATTAGTATTTGTCCATGATAGTTTTATTACTATGCAAACTATGCACGATAGATCACATCACGGTTTTGCACCTTATGTCACTTATTGTTAGCACTTAGTATATTTTCATGCAGGTTAAGTGCGTTGGATCTTCAGTTGGTTTTTCGAGTCTTTTCATGTTGCATGTTATTTGGTTCTCTGAAATGATTGCTTATGTGAATGCAATGTTTGACTTTATAGATTTTCATCGGAGAGTGACGAATAGTTCTATTAAGTAAAATTCTGAGAGCGATATAATCTTCGTCAACTATTACCAGGCAAGTTGACATTTGACCATTCTTCCAATTACCTTTGTTTATATTATGCACTTAGTCCTTTTGTGGTAGGATTGCATGGTAGGATTTATTGTTGCCAGATGGCTATTCCGTTACCTAGTAGTTCATTGAGGTAGGTCTGATCTATACATCCTTGTCACCACCGTGTAAGTTTATTTTTGCCTCGCTAAATGTAGACGTGGTTTGGGAAGCGAATATGGTGAGACATGAGTGACCAAGTAGTAATCAGGACCAAGACTTGTAAATGAACTACCTGGGCGGTATTTGGTTTGAATGGTGGCGAAGTACAGTGGAAGCATGCATGGTTAATCCATGGTGGTGCACCACTAGTGGTCGGCCCCCTAGGCTCAAAGAGATCAATCGTATTCTCATGTCTAGAAGCTTACGTGTGCAGCAACAAGCCAATATGGGCTCTGGCTTAGTTGAGTAGTTAGTGTGACCCCTTCCGGGATGGGCTAGCAGATGTAGAATGAGTAGGTGTACCTGTAAGTGCATCTAGTGCCACCCCTAGTTGGTTTTGGAGTATTGACGACAAACCTAGTTGAGGGACTAATGTGTTTGTGAGAATTGCAGGATAACACAGGTAGAAGTCCCTCATGATTCAGTTTTACTACCAGAGATGGCCCCTAAAAATGTATGAAGACATTGAAGTCAAAGGTGGTATATGAAGATATTCACATTGAAGACTATGACAAGAGAAGACACGATATGAAGCCTATGGAGCTCGAAGACTTAGATCTTTCGTAGTTCTTTTTCTTTTGTGTTGAGTCATAGGAACCACCGTACTGTTAAGTGGGGTCCAAGAGAACTAGTCAGAATGATTGAAGTGATGCCTAAACCAAAAACCTATGTCTTCGAGTCTGAGAGCGAATCTTGTCCAGAGTCGGACAAGTCAGCTTTGCTTGTAGCCCAAGTAAAGTTGCCGTGTGAGTTTGAAATCTGACCGTTGGAACACGTGTTAGTTCCTTAGTGACCCAGGGTCATTTCGGACAAATCAGGTCGGGTTGCCAAGTGTCTATAAATAGCCCACCCCCTACAACCATAAACAGTTGGCTGCTTAGATTAAAAGTACGGCTTTTGTCGTTTGAGAGCAACCCACCTCGAAGCCTTTGAGAGAGAATTCCCTGCGAGGATAAAGCCCTAACCACCAGAGCCAGAGAGAATTGGGCATCACTTAAGTCTTCTTGTCTGTGTGATCTGAAGACTTATTACCACTTGAGGACTGTGCATCCTCCAGCCGGTTAGGCGTCGCGTTCTGAGCTTCCAAGAGACATTGTGGATTGCCAGTGAACGAAGTCTGTGAAGGTTTGGGAGTCTACCTTGAAGACTTACCAGAGTGATTGGGTGAGGTCTAAGTGACCTTAGCTCAAGGAGAATACGGTGAGGACTGGGTGTCCTGAGCTGCGTGTTCAGGACTGGGTGTCTGGGACTGTGTGTCCTAAGGTTTAAATACCTAGCCGCTCCAACCAGACGTACAGTTGTCACAACAACTGGAACTGGTTCAACAAATCATTGTCTTCAACGAGTCACTGGTTTCATCTTCACTTCACGTTACTTACTGTTACTCCTTGTGAAGTCATTGTATGTTTGCTCTATCATTTGTCTTCACTGAGTGACTGCGTGTTCTGTTTGACTTCACAATATCTTCCTACCTGATCCTTACTACCTAGCTGCTATTAGTCTTTGTGCTTTCACTTCATTGAATACTTGACTATGGTTTGCCTAGTGTAGTCTACCTTCCACTGCATGGTAATAGGTTCAATTTTATCGTTTGTCTTCAAAACTCCCATGTTCTGAAGACTTTCATAAAAATCGCCTATTCACCCCCCCTCTAGTCAATATAACGCACTTTCAATTGGTATCAGAGCAAGGTACTCCCTTGTTCTGTGTGATTCGGTTTAACCACCTGGAGTTTTAGCTATGTCGACTGCAGGGATAATGAAAGTCTCCGCTGCGTGCCCCGTCTTTGATGGAACTGAATATCCCTACTGGAAGAATAAGATGCTCATGCATCTTGAAGCCATTGACGACGACCTATGGTATGTCGTCGAGAACGGCGTTCCCAAGGCTGGAGAAGGTGTCACTGCTGCTGATGTCAAGAAATTCGTTCAACTGGACTCTACTGCCAAGAATATCATCTGTGGTCATCTGACCAAAGGACAGTATGGCCGTGTCAGTGCTTTGAAGACATCCAAGCTGGTCTGGGACTGGCTCTCCAAGGTCAATGAAGGCATCTCAACCCAGAGAGATCAGAGAATCAGTGTCCTTCGCAACCTCTTCAATCGCTTCAAGCGAAATGACAATGAGAATGTCCAGCACACATTTGACCGACTCACTGACATCACAAATGAGCTTCAAGCCCTCGGCGCCACTGAGATTACCAAATACGAAGTCGTCAAGACGCTGCTGAGATCACTTGATAGTTTGTTTGACATCCTGGCCCTGATGATTCAAGAACGTCCTGATTTCAAGACACTCGATCCGTCTGACATACTTGAGAGGCTCAACACACATGAGTTTCAGCTTTCAGAGAAAAGAGATATCTACGGTCCAAACTATGGGCGAACTCGTGCCTTGAAGGCAAAAGCTGTCTCCTCATCTGAAGAAGAATCTGACAGCAGTTCTGATGATCCTGAAGACATTGGAAGGGAACTTGCTATGCTTGTCAAGAAGTTCCAAAAATTCACCAAGAAGAAAGGCTTCAGAAAGTCTTCCCGATCAAGTTCAAGGAATGATGAAGCTCCTGCTCATGACTACAAGAGGAAAACATGTCACAAGTGCAAGAAACTTGGCCACTTCATCTCTGAGTGTCCACAGTGGGACAATGAGAACAAAAAGAAGAAGAAGAGAAAGGAATATGACTCTGACGACAAGAAAAAGAAGAAGAAATACTCAAAGTCTTCTTCCAAGTCTTCCTCAAAGTCTTCCTCACACAAGAATAGCTCATCTGGCAAGGCACGTGCGTTTGTTGGCAAGGAAATGGATTCAGAGGAGGAGTCTGCTTCTGAGGAGGCGGAGGTGGAGTCTGAGGAGGAATCCGACTCAGGCGTCGCAAGTTTGGCTACAACATACGTTGCCAAGTCCATCTTCAACACTGAAGACAATGACTTCATCACCGACACCGATGCAAATGACAAGGACTACTCCGCTTCTACCTACTGCTTCATGGCACGCGGTGCCAAGGTAAACACACGCACTACTCACTATCAAACATCTAGTGACGATGACTCTGATTATGGTTCAAAACCTAGCTACAAAACACTTGCTAAAATTGCAACTAAACAATAGAAAGCTATGGAACATATTCAAAAACTGTTAGACAGAAGCAATGATCTGTTGGGTGCTGAAATGACTCGATCTGAATCCTTAATTGAAGACATAAAAAATCTTCATGTTAAGTATCAGGAACTTGAAAGTCATCATGAAACTCTCTCAACAACTCATGAAAAGCTTTCCTATGATTATCTTCAAAGGAAGCAGGATCTTGAGAAATTGAGAGCGGTTCATGAAGATCTTCAAACGGAAAACGAGTCACTTCGCGCCAAACAAATCAGTCCCGCTCAGGAAGGACTTGAACCACCATGTCTTAAATGCATTGAGCGTGATAATGCTACTTCTGTTGCTGAATGTTCTACTGCTACTGCTGTTGCAATATCTTCAACTATTGATGTGGTAGCTAACCCCTCTACTGAGGATACCACCGCTATTGCTGATGAGAATGCTAGGTTGAAGACATTGCTTGAAACAGGGATGTACAGAAGTCTTCAAGGGCATCAGACACTATGTGATGTCCTCAAAAAGCAGATTCTGAACCGAAACCCTAGGAAAGAGGGTGTTGGGTTCGTAAGGAAAATGAATGCAGATGGCTCTTACTGGAAACCTGAGCAGTACTCCAAAACCATGTGGGTTGCTGCAAAGGAACCTTCAGCAGATCCATCCAATCTAACTGGCTTCACTTGTGCTAACCCCATTATCATTGATGAATCCTTTGATGCAAACTATGTACTGTTTAAGAATCAGAATGGTGAAGTATTTGCCAGGTACATTGGTACTAACTGCAGGAATGGACCGCCTATGAAGAAGACCTGGGTTCCGAAAAGGTGTCTGGAAAATCTTCCTGTGAATGTCTTAATGACACCTCACTTGAAGAAGACAAACCTCAGACCAAAGGCTTCATACGGTCCAAAGGCTTCATACAAACAGAGGACTCACCTGAGTCGCACTAACGCAAATGTTTTGCAGGGAAACCATACTCAGGCATATGAATATGAGAGCGGTTCATCAAACCTCCATGTTCATAAGACCAAGAACTATTCTGCTTATTCTTATGAGTACTATTGTCCGCCTGCAAGACTGTTTGCTAAGGCTTCAAAGCCAAAATTCTCAGATGCTGCACTTAGACTTATTGCTTCTAAGCCACCCTTGAAGATGTGGGTGGTTAAGAAGGCTTAACTCTCTTTTGCAGGGAAAGGTCTCCAGCAGAAAACCAAAATCGTCTGATGCTATTGCTGGGGACCTTAAACATCTTGTAGGGCACAAGATCAAATGCCCAAATGGTCTTACTATGTACTTCGTACCTGAATCGCTTGCTACTCTCCCTATTAGTCCTAACCTGGATCTAAGCTTTCATAACCCACTGGTTCGTCAAATGTTTTTGCTTCACAATGCTCTTGGTGAAGCCTATCCCCCTAACTGCACTGTAGGGTACGACACCAGCGTCTTCAGAATGGATTATTGACAGTGGGTGTACAAATCACATGACTGGCAAAAGAAGTCTTCTTATGGACTCAACCTTACGTCCATCCGATAAGAGCCACATCACATTTGCTGACACTGGTAAAAGTAAGGTATTGGGTCTAGGTAGAGTTGCAATCTCAAGGGATCAACACATGGATAAAGTCATGCTTGTTGAATCCCTTGGCTTCAACTTAATGTCTGTCTCAATGCTTTGTGATTTGAACATGATCGTAATGTTTGGAAAATATTGTTGCCTTGTACTAATGGAATCTGACAAGTCTCTAGTGTTTGAAGGGTATCGAAAAGATGATTTGTACGTGGTAGAGCAGGGCCACAGCTTGCAGTATGTCTTCTAGCAAAGGCTTCAGAATGCTGGCTCTGGCATCGGAGGCTTGGACATGCTGGCATGAGGAACCTCCACACCCTTGCGAACAAGAAGCATGTCATAGGCATCGAGGGCGTCAAGTTCAAGAAAGACCACTTATGCGGTGCCTGTGAAGCAGGGAAGATGACGAGGGCCAAACATCCCTTGAAGACAATCATGACCACTACTCGACCCTTCGAACTGCTTCACATGGATCTTTTCGGTCCCACTCATTACTCAACTCTAACTACTACTGCTTGCCTCTATGGCTTCGTTATTGTTGATGATTATTCTAGATATACTTGGGTGCACATAATCCTTTACAAGACTGAAGTGCAGGATGTCTTCAGACGCTTCGCCAATCGAGCTATGAACAATTTTGGCGCCAAGATAAAGCACATCAGAAGTGACAATGGCACTGAATTCAAGAACACTGGCCTTGATACATATCTTGATACCTTGGGAATCACACATGAATTCTCAGCCCCGTACACGCCACAGCAGAATGGCGTCGTCGAACGCAAGAACAGAACACTAATTGAGATGGCCAGAACGATGCTAGATGAATACAAGACCCCAAGAAAATTCTGGCCCGAAGCCATTGATACTGCATGCCATACAATCAATCGTGTTTATCTTCACAAGCTACTGAACAAGACATCTTATGAGCTCCTTACTGGCAAGAAGCCAAATGTCAGTTACTTCATAGTATTTGGCGCAAGGTGCTGGATCAAGGACCCACATCACACCTCAAAATTTGCACCAAAAGCACATGAGGGTTTTATGCTTGGATATGGAAAGGATTCGCACTCCTACAGAGTCTTCAATCTCTTTCATTACAAAGTGGTTGAAACAGTGGATGTGCGGTTCGATGAGACCAACGGTTCACAAAGAGAGCAGCTGCCAAATGTGCTAGATGAAGTTCCATCCAGTGAATCAATCAAGCTAATGGGAACTGGAGAAATTATACCTTCTGAAGCTCATCCTGAAGAAGAACTTATCATTTTAGCACCTGATCAACATGAAGACAATGCTCAGCCTGAAGATATTCCTTCCAACAACGACAATGAACAGCAAGAGCAAAGTCTTCGCCCTGTACATCCTCGCGTTGCCAATGAAGTGCATATTGAAAGAATAATTGATAGCATCAATGCACCTGGTCCACTCACTTGTTCAAGGGCAACTCAGCTAGCAAATTTCTGTGGGCACTTCGCATTTGTCTCAATAGCAGAACCCAAGAAAGTTGAAGAAGCCTTCATGGAACCTGAATGGATTCAAGCTATGCAAGAAGAGCTTCAACAGTTTGAGCTGAATAATGTATGGAAACTGGTTAAGCGTCCTGATCCATGGAAGCACAATATAATAGGCACCAAATGGATATACCGCAACAAGCAAGATGAGCATGGTCAAGTTGTCAGAAACAAAGCTCGTCTCGTTGCTCAAGGATGTACTCAAGTGGAAGGCATTGACTTCGATGAAACATTTGCTCCTGTGGCTAGACTTGAAGCCATACGCATACTGCTGGCCTATGCAAATCATCATAACATACTTCTATATTAAATGGATGTGAAGAGTGCCTTTCTCAATGGCAAGATTGAAGAAGTGTATGTTGCACAACCACCTGGCTTTGAAAATCCAAAACATCCTGACATGGTATACAAGCTCAACAAGGCACTGTATGGCCTCAAACAAGCCCCTCGGGCCTGGTATGACACACTCAAATACTTCCTGAAGAGCAAAGGCTTCATACCTGGTTCCCTAGATCCCACTCTTTTCACGAAGACATATGATGGTGAACTGTTTGTGTGCCAAATATATGTGGATGACATTATCTTCGGCTGCACCAATCAGAAGTACAGTGAAGAGTTTGGATATATGATGCAAGAGCAATATCAAATGTCCATGATGGGGGAGCTGAAGTTCTTCCTTGGTCTTCAAATACGACAACAACGCAATGGCATCTTCATATCTCAAGAGAAGTATCTCAAAGATTGCCTGAAGAAGTTCGGTATGCAAGATTGCAAAGGCTTCACAACACCAATGCCAGCCAAACATCATCTGGGTCCTGACGACAATGGTAAAGAGTTCGATCAAAAGGTATACCGCTCCATGATTGGTTCTTTACTTTATCTATGTGCATCTAGGCCAGATATTATGCTTAGTGTTTGCATGTGTGCTCGATTTCAAGCGGCACCAAAGGAGTCGCATCACTTAGCTGTGAAGCGAATTCTTCGATATTTGGCTCACACCCCAACTCTAGGATTATGGTATCCAAAGGGCTCAGAGTTTGATCTGGTTGGATTCTCGGATGCTGATTATGCTGGTGACAAAGTTGATCGCAAGTCTACATCAGGCACATGTCACTTTCTGGGACGATCACTTGTATGTTGGTCTTCAAAGAAGCAGAACTGTGTATCTCTCTCCACTGCTGAATCTGAATACATTGCTGCTGGATCTTGCTTCGCTCAGCTTCTGTGGATGAAGAAAACACTCAAGGACTATGGCATTCATATGAAGCAAGTGCCACTTTACTGCGACAACGAAAGCGCCATCAAGATTGCTAACAACCCAGTTCAACACTCGAAGACAAAGCACATTGAAATTCGTCATCACTTTCTCAGAGATCATGTTGTGAAGGAAGACATTGATATCATACACGTCAACACTGAAGAGCAATTGGCATATATCTTCACCAAGCCCTTGGATGAGAAGAGGTTTTGCAAGTTACGGTGTGAGCTAAATATCCTGGAATCCTCAAATGTCCTGTGATCAGGCACACATCCTAACCCTTATGCATATTGATGACTTAGATATGCAACACACGAAGTGAAGTATATCTTCAATCAATGAAGACATACATTCTAAGTGTGAATACATTAATGTGGAATTTGACTTCGGAGCGCCACGATAATTGTGCGCCGTGTCTGGGTCTAATACTTCCTATACGGTGGGTAACGCCACCACCAAACGTTCTATTTTGAAGTGTTTCACTCATGGCGTTACCTTGCAATGTCTTCACATTTGGTTTGGCTTCGATCTCAACATATTTTCATGATTATCTTCACTATGTTGATTATATATATATATATATATATATATGCTAGTGTACTGTCCTCTACAGCATTCACTTATAGCTATGTCTTCGTGTTGAATCTTTTGAACTAAGTGAATGTGATCGGACCCTAACCTCTCTATGCTTTCTATCTCAAACTCTATCTCTCCAAGTCATATGCATTCTATTGAAACTGTCGAATGTCTTCTCTGCGTCCTTGTCAGCAGAAGATACAGAGACAACCATTAAGTCTGTTTTCAATGCTCATTCCTCCACATGAATTCCGGAGAAGTAGGAACGACCACCCGACAATCCAGGCGTGCATGGGACGTGGAACAAACCCCAAAATTCCGCATAATGGCCACATGTTCCTCAAATGCGAATCGCCAGGGGCACCTGTGTAATAGCACAGTGCCGCCCCTGTGCCTATAAATACACACTCACAGCGGTCATTATCTCTTCTTCCACCCTCGCATGAACCCTAGCGCCACCGCTAGCTCTCGACGACGCCGGCGACGAAGCGCTTCGCTGCCGCAACCTCTCCGACGCCGTCTTCACGCCGACCGCGGACATCGTCCTCTCTGCCGTCGCCGTAGGTGTCCTCCGTCGCCAAGTTAGGGCATGGAAGATCGAACTGCTCGGCCTCATCTCCCACTCCGTCTAGCAGTTCTCAGTGTGGTAAATAAAACTCCTTTTTTTTACAGCACCGTTGATCCTATTGATCTGTCACTTTCTACCACAAGCAGTTTCTGTTCACACAAGCTAGATCTCTCTCATACTGCATCTCATAAACATGCCTAGTATATTCACTTGTGCTTCACAAAGTAGTTAGATTCCTCACTTGTACTGATCTGTGGATTTCTACAAATCTAGAACCAACTTCTTATCTATGAGTGAATGTCTTCGCACGATGAGGTCAATGTCTTCTAAACTGATTTATCTTCAAAATCTTCTGAGAATGCATATGACCTCTTCCCCTTCCCTCGCACCTTAATGCTGTCACATGTACATGTCCGTGGGAGAATCCTTTGGTTCTCATAGTCTGCATTCATTTGCAGAATTCATACAGCATCACATAAATTCTCCCGAAGCCAGTTCCTGTTGGTCCAGCAAACGAAAACCTTTGAAGCCTTTGAACGTCTTGAAGCCTTTCAAGTTGAAGTTTATGGCTTCAGAGAAAGTAGCAAGGAAGGGTGGCAGAAAGCGTCGTGGTGAGACCTCCAGAGATCTGCCAGATGAACTCTCAGAAATGTACAAGACAGATCCTGAAGATATTGGGCAGAACAATGGTTCAAATACAGATTTGTGACCCAGGAGTATGCTGAGAAAAACGCCATCAAGAGACCGTGGGGAGACATCCTATTCAAGAATCTTCTACCCAGGTCCAGAGATGAAGCCATTGCTCAAGGCTTCTATCCATGCATGGTCTGTGGACCACAGCCTGCTGATGCACACTCGTCGTCACTGCTATGGTGTCGTGACGACAATCTGTTCAAGCGCAACTTCCAGTTTGCTCAGAACTCAGCGAAGCAGAACAAGAAGACTTTTGGGTTAGACTTCAACCCTGGTGCCTCATCTCCAAGGGCAGATGGCACACGACATGCAGAACCCAATGTCATCGGTCCTTTCGCCAACCTTGAAGGCCTCATCACCTACATCTTGGTTCAAGGGACTGCAGTGAATGAGCCTGCAGCTGACACTGAGTCTGATGACGCGCCTGCAGTGCCAAAGCCAAAGCAGTTGAAGAAGCCAAAAGCTTCAAAGCCGGCCCCTTCACCAAAAATCTCAAGGGCGAAGCCATTGGCAACTGCACCTCCTGAAGACAGTGTGCAGTCTGAAGACTTATCACGCGTCTCAAGGCCCCAGAAGGCCAAGATGCCTCTGTCTCACACTGGCAAAGAGCTAACAGCTGCTGCCATTCTGCGCAACGACGACATTGATCTGTCAAGTGATGAAGATCTTGCAGATGACGCTCTTGAGCAACTCATCAAGAGCAAAGAAGAAGCAGAAATCTTCAATGATCCGCCTCTCTTTGATGTCACCATCATCCACAACTTCATTGACGAGTGGTTTGACACGCCAAACATCAGCTTTGAAGATCTGCAGCTACCCATTGGCCCCAGTGTCGCCTTCCAAGGCGCCATTGCTTCAGAACTTGCTATTGCCCAGCGCATTATTGAGCTGAAGCAGAAGATTGACTATGAAAAGGCTCAGTTCAAGAAGCACATGGCCAAGCTTAGCGTGCAAGAAGTGAAGAACTTCAAGACAATGATGCACGAGCTCAAGGAAGCCTTTGTGAAGAAGCGTGCAGAAGCTCAGGGTTCGCGTGAGAGGATGAAGACTCTGGCTGACAGATGTGTGCAAGCCTATAATGAGGCTAAGAAGCGCAAGGCACTTGGGCGTCCTGGCATCGACCCCAGGATGGCCGCAAAGAAGAAGAAGAAGCCTGCTACGGCTGAATCTGATGCACCAAGGCAAGAAGCAGTTCCGATTGTCTTCCCAACAAGAATGACTGGCTCGAAGCCAAAGAGCCAGTCAACAGCTTCAGAGCTCAAGAAGACAAGAACTGCTGAGGCTGAAGCCAGGAAGAGGAAACACTCTGAAGACTCTCCTACTGCCCCCACCAAGAAAAAGAGAAAGACCAAGAAAGCTCGGGCTGCTCCCACAGAGCCCTTGATAGTTGAACCCATTTCTATGGTTCATCCTGACGCAGAACGTCAACTGACAGTTCATGAGCCTGCTTCCACAGAGGCTCCTGAAGCTGAAGACATTCCAGCAGCTGATCCCATCACTGCTGAAGACATTGGTCATCATGACAATGTAGAAGATGATGCAGTCCTTCCTCAGTTAGAAAACAGCGAACTCATCAGCATTGGTCGTCCACTGACGCCAATTGCACAAGATGCTTCATGGGCGGATCGCCCACAAGAGGAAGAAGACTATGAGGCCCAGCCCACTCCAACTCCACAGGCGTCGTCTGCGTTCCGCAGGCTTCGCAAAGGTCCAAGGCCTCAAGTCTCTGCTGAAGACATTCCGGCTGCATCAGCCGCAGAAGAAGAAGTACCACAAGATCCCACTCCCCTGCTCCACCAAGAAGCAGTTCTCCAGGAGAACGTGCCTGTGACCGACCCTCCAGCTAGTCAAGTGGAGGATGAAAATCTTGAGGCTGCCACAACCAACAATGAAGCTAATGTGGAGCCCTCCCCAGCAAAAGCTTCAGAAGATAGCGAAGCCACTGATCCCGCCACTTCTGTTCCTGAGTCTGCTGCCGGTCCCCAATTCAACTATCATGTTGAGCACAGGCCTCAGGTCCAGAAGCCAATCCCAAGACTGCCAAGGTTTCCAGGTCCTGCATCAGCACCTGGCTCCTTCAACATCAATGGCTTCAGGGCAGACAACACGTTCTTCAATAGCTCCAGGAACCCCTACTCAAGGGAAAGGATATCAACTGATCGGTTCTGGAGCTATCCTCAGCGAAGCCATTACTCTTGCATTCTTTACAACCAAGGTCGCATCTTCCCACACAAGCGCCTTGACGTTGAAGCTATAGCTGGTCTGCCCTGTCTAGAAGAAGCGTTGGATTGCTTCAAGCAAGTGGGTCTGCTGCAGTTTGTTACTGATGAAGAGCATTGGAATGAAGAGCTGCTGCTACAATTCTATGCCACACTTCACATCAAAGGGTACAATAGAGATCCAAAGACTTGGGTCCTGGAGTGGATGACTGGCAACGTTCATCATGAAGCCAATGCATTTGACATCATTGAGCTCACTGCCTTGCCCACTCCTGGCGATCTCTTCGAGCAAGGCTGTCAGCTGCATGCTGAAGCTATTGAGAGCATCTTTCAGCGGCCAGAACCTGATATGAGTCAAATGCTCAGCATGATGAAGCCATTGCCCCAAGATGCTGCGTATCCCACAGAGTTCTTAGTTGAAGACCTTGAGTACCTGCCCAGAACCATCTATCACATCATCAGGCGAACTCTCTGGCCTCTCAAAGGGCACTCTCCAAATGCCAAGCTTCAGGGTGCAATGAAGACTTTGGTCTTCTATATACTTCATGGCAAATGCTTCAATACACAGGACTTCTTCATACGCCAACTTGCTGCATCAGGCATTGATCTGTTTGGTTTGAAGTTCTACGCCCCTTGGGTCATGCGGCTGATCAAGCTACACTCTGCCATCTCTTATCAGCCCTCAGCCCGCAACCATTGGATCTTCTTGCCTGACGTGGACATGTCTACTAAAGCCATATATTCTGAGCCTGCCAAGCAACCTCTAAGTCTTCAGAATGCAGAACATCAGAGTTTTACACAGAACATTGAAGGCGTTGAAGCAGTTTCTCGGGTGTATCCTTTGGCTGGCACTACACGTGCACCACACCCTGCTTCCACTGAAGCCACTGACAGTGCCACTGCTCCAAGACCCGAGAAGCGCACTCATGTTCTCAACGACCGAGAGCTTCTTGTGGCTCTACATCAGAAACAGGATAGGCATCATGACTGGCTGAAGCGCCAGATGAAAAGCCTCTGGGTCGATGTTAATCGCACTCGAAATCTTGCCACCAAGAATGCTTTCGTTGCCCATGAAACATGTCGCCGCACATGGAAAGGGCTCATGATGATGTGTTCTGAAGCTGATCTTCAAGAGGATGGCTTCTCTGAGAGATTCAAGTTTGACTCCACACCTCCTTGAAGGGCTGTGCTGCTAGGAACTCCATCCCTTGAAGACTCTGAGTTCTCTTCCTCTACTGCCACAGTCACTGCCAGAATTATTAAGGAAGAAGACGATGCTACTTCACCGCCACCTCCTTCAGCATCTCCAAGCTCTTCTGCACCACCAAACAACACCAACAACCCTACTACTTCACCTACTCCTCATGGGAACGAGTAGAGGCTCTATGTCTTCAAACCTTTTTGGTCATTACTGACAAAAGGGGGAGAAGCATATGAGATTGATAGTCTTCAAGCGGGTCCATATGGGCGGGTGCTTTATATTTTGCTTCGTTCTTACAACTCTCGTTTTTGCTACATTTGGTTCTTATGAGTTGTAACACTTAAACCAGATGGTTGTCTGCTGCTTATTTGCCACCTTGTTTTGCGAAGATAAATTCCGCATGTGCGACGATAAATTCCGCACTTAGCTCATTCTGCAGACGTCCATTTTCCATTATGCATGTCATTATCTTCATATACTTTCACATGCATAGTGGATTGTCATCATAAGTTGAAGTGGATCTCCACAAGTACCACCTGCCATGTGCATTTGCATTCCAAAAGCAAATTAACTTATATGCACATCTTCAGGGGGAGCCCTTGCAACTTATGAAGACAATTCCTTATCCTTTACAATTTCACAGATTATATTCCCCGTTGAAAACTTCAACTAGTTTGTCATCAATCACCAAAAAGGGGGAGATTGTAAGTGCATCTAGTGCCACCCCTAGTTGGTTTTGGAGTATTGATGACAAACCTAGTTGAGGGACTAATGTGTTTGTGAGAATTGCAGGATAACACAGGTAGAAGTCCCTCATGATTCGGTTTTACTACCAGAGATGACCCCTAAAAATGTATGAAGACATTGAAGTCAAAGGTGGTATATGAAGATATTCACATTGAAGACTATGACAAGAGAAGACACGATATGAAGCCTATGGAGCTCGAAGACTTAGATCTTTCGTAGTTCTTTTTCTTTTGTGTTGAGTCATAGGAACCACCGTACTGTTAAGTGGGGTCAAAGAGAACCAGTCAGAATGACTGAAGTGATGCTTAAACAAAACCTATGTCTTCGAGTGAAGACATGAGAGCGAATCTTGTCCAGAGTCGGACAAGTCAGCTTTGCTTGTAGCCCAAGTAAAGTGTGTGAGTTTGAAATCTGACCGTTGGAACACGTGTTCAGTTCCTTAGTGACCCAGGGTCATTTCGGACAAATCAGGTCGGGTTGCCAAGTGGCTATAAATAGCCCACCCCCTACAACCATAAATGGTTTGGCTGCTCAGATTGAGAGTATGGCTTTTGTCGTTTGAGAGCAACCCACCTCGAAGCCTTTGAGAGAGAATTCCTTGCGAGGATAAAAGCCCTAACCACCAGAGCCAGAGAGAATTGGGCATCACTTAAGTCTTCTTGTCTGTGTGATCTGAAGACTTATTACACTTGAGGACTGTGCATCCTCCAGCCGGTTAGGCGTCGCGTTCTGAGCTTCCAAGAGACATTGTGGATTGCTAGTGAACAAAGTCTGTGAAGGTTTGGGAGTCTACCTTGAAGACTTACCAGAGTGATTGGGCGAGGTCTATGTGACCTTAGCTCAAGGAGAATACGGTGAGGACTGGGTGTCTTGAGCTGCGTGTTCAGGACTGGGTGTCCGGGACTGTGTGTCCGGGACTGTGTGTCCTAAGGTTTAAATACCTAGCCGCTCCAACCAGACATACAGTTGTCACAACAACTGGAACTGGTTCAACAAATCATTGTCTTCAACGAGTCACTGGTTTCATCTTCACTTCACGTTACTTACTGTTACTCCTTGTGAAGTCATTGTATGTTTGCTCTATCATTTGTCTTCACTGAGTGACTGCGTGTTCTGTTTGACTTCACAATATCTTCCTACCTGATCCTTACTACCTAGCTGCTATTAGTCTTTGTGCTTTCACTTCATTGAATACTTGACTATGGTTTGCCTAGTGTAGTCTACCTTCCGCTGCATGGTAATAGGTTCAATTTTATCGTTTGTCTTCAAAACTCCCATGTTCTGAAGTCTTTCATAAAAATCGCCTATTCACCCCCCTCTAGTCGATATAACGCACTTTCAGTACCGGCCTATCCGTGGGTTAAGGGGGAATACTTTCCAAAGACTATGTCTCGATTGTAACATCCCAAAATTCTAAATTTTGGAATGTTAATAAATAGATAGATTTGACTGATTGTTTGATTGATTGTTTGAAAGAGAGTGAATTTGAAACCTTTGAAAGTTAAATGAGAGGGAATAAAAGGACTTTCCCAAAGTTTCATATTTGCTTTTATGCTCTCCGTGAATTCAAATACTCTTTCATCATGAAACCCTGGAGAGAAGATGACATGACTTCTTCCATTTATTTAAATGACAAGGGGTGTTGAAAATATTTGAATTTCATTTGAAAATATTTCCGATTCTGAAACTTTATGCAACTCAATGATTTTCACGAGAGAAGATAAAATGACTTCTTCAAATTATATGAAATATGAGTTGGGAGTTTCAAAGAATTAAATTCAAAGTTCTTTTGAATTTAATTTTCAGTTTGGAATGTTATACATTGGATCATCATGCATATCTTATTTCCTTGCATTTTGGTCGATCCTAGAAATTTCACGCAACTCAAGGACCTTCGGAGAGAGTTGGAGATTTCGTTATTTTCATATTTGAGAGTTTTCTCGAATTTGAAAAGAGGATCATTTGATTTATTTATTTCATCTTCAATAATTTTTCCGTTATCAAAAATATAAGAGAGGGAATAATATGACTTTCCCAAAATATAGGAAAATGAAGATTTAATAAATAGATCAAATATCGTTTTTCCGGTGTTTGTTTGTTTTTCTTTGGATAGGGAAAAATACACGTTTTCAAAAATTGCATTTTAGGTCCGGAGAAAAGTTCATTTTGTTCGAATCATTTTTAGGAGTCGGGGAAAATTTACTTTAGAATTTTTGGAGTTCGTTTAGTTTCTTTTTTTGTGTTTTTCTGCGCGCGGAAACTATTTAAAAAAAAACTTCCAGCAGGCCAGCCGGGCCAAGGCCCATGGCCAGCCACCGCCTCCCCAGCCAGCAGGACCAGCCGGCCAGGCCATCCCGCGCGCCTCGCGCCTGGCGCAGGAGGGAGCCGCCGCCCTTTTCTTTTTGATTCCTAGTAGGACTTTAGTCCTACTCCGTTTCCTCTTTTTCTTTCCTTTGTTTCGTTTTCCTTTTCCTCTCTTTTTCTTGTCCCCTACCCCAAGAAACCCCCTCCCCCTCACCTATATAAATACCCCCATAGACCCCCCCTCTCCTCACACCAAAAACCCAAACCCCTCTCCTCCCAAGCCGCGCCCCACCCCGCGCCCCTCACCCGCCGCAGTCGCCCTTTAGCCGCACCACCGCCGCCCTAGCGCCGCCGCCGCCGCACCTTGCCCACGCTGCCGCCGCCCTACGCCACACCGCCGGAGCCCCTCGCCGGAGACCTCGCCGGAGGTTGCCCCGCGTCTCTTTTCCTCAGATCATTTTCTTCTAATCATTCCAATTCTTTTCTTCTCTTCTAATTCGTTTTCTAGATCGGTTTTTCGTTTCGGTTTTCTTCTCCGAAACCCTAGATCGGATTCGTTTTCTTTTCCGATTTAGTTGCCTTTGGACCGTTCGCCGGACCGTTCGTCCTAACGAACGTGATCACCGGATTCTTCTAGGTTAACGAACGTCCGTTCGTTTAACCGTTCTTCATTTTCTTTCTCGTCGGATTTATTCCGCGTCTTTTTCCGCGATCGCGATCTCAGATCCGATCTTCGTTCTAGTTTATCTTCTCGCTCGTTTATCGGAATCAGGTGATTCAAGCACCTGGAGTTTCGTTTCGAAACCACCGTTCCGTCTAATCAACTTAAACAAGTTTTTGCCACGGTAAAATTTGACCTAGTTTCAACTTGCTAGAACCGAGTTGTTTTTCTTCCGCCGTTTGTGTTCCGTCGTTTGTTCGGTTCGTTCTTTCTTTGCAACCGGAGTTCTTAAGTTGAACTACCTGGTTCGTTCTCTTGTTCGAGTTTTACTTGTGCTTTAGATGAGTACTTATTGTGTGGTTACTATTGTTTGCTTACGATAGATTGACCGGAGTGTGACGAGTAGATCTATCAAGAGATTTTGAGTGCGAATCATCTTCATCTACATTGCAGGCAAGTTCACACTTTGATCATACCTTTTCTACAACCCATGTTTTATTGCATTAGATCAATCCTCTCACATTGCATGATTAGGATCTAATTAAATTGTGGGATGGGAAGTAGATGAGGTAGTACCTATTACCTATATTATTATGAAACCTTTGGGAGTTACTTCTACGTATGCTTATTATGCCATGCTATGCTAGTAGACGTGGATTGGGTGAGTGATATCCATGACAGATGTGAGTTGATAATTTTTAATGGTTTATCTAAGGTGGCAACCTAACACACATCTGGGTGGATTGAGGCACCTGATGTCTATCAGGACTTGCCTGTATTTTTCTGGACCGCCACCCAGGCTCAAAGGGATCATAAGATCTTTCATGCTAGAAACTTACGTGTGCAGCCACAAGCCATTATGGGCTCTGGCATAGTTGACTAAGTCGTGCGAACTCTTATAGGGGTAGACTAGCAGATGTAGGGGTTATAGGTGGTACGGTCTACTCCATCGTAAGGTGCTAGCGCTTCTGAAAGACTATGTCTCGGTCATCCGTCTTCTCAAACACCATGTAGTGCGAGAAACCAAACGGAGGCGATCGAGTCTTGTGGGGAAAAGTGCGCAAACCTCTGCAGAGTGTACAACCTAATCATGATTAGCCGTGTCCCCGGTTATGGAGAACTTGAGTATCTAGTTCTTGGATTATCCTGTTGATCTCATCATGTTACTTTAAATGAATATTGTTGGGTTTTAATGGTGTTACTTAATTGGGATTGAGAATGCTGTCAACCATTCTCAATGTTTAACAACCACCATGATAGTAATTAATCTTATTCCTTTGAAGTAGGGAAAAATTGGCTTTACGCAAAAACCTTATAACCATAGAGCTTTTCCACCAACCATATATGCATATAGTGATAGCCATTGTTCATCATTTTCTCTATGGTGTGAATTTGCCAGTACATTCAATGTACTAACCTGTTTCGGGCTGCAACGTCTCTTGTTGCAGGATTATCTTACGACGAGTTAGTGATACGTTAGGGTTACGATTTCTACACTCAACTTTGCCGTTGGTGTTGATGGGAATCCACAACCTTGTTTCTTCCGCTATATGGATTGAGGTAATAGTATTTACGTTACTTTATACTTGTGATTTACCTCTGTTATAAATCCTTCGAGTACTGTGTGTGTCAGCATACCGATCCAGGGACGACACTTAAGCACAGAGACTTGATCCATTCGGGTCAGGTCGCTACAATATGGTATCAGAGCACATGTTGACTGTAGGACGTGACCCTAGAAACTGGCAAGCCCATAGCAAAGATTTTTCTCTACAACTTTCCCTTTCAAAAGGATCTTTTACCTCTCTTCTCTTCTGAGTTTATTCAAATTTCCCTTTAGTGAAACCATACCCCCTTTCCCTTTTGACCACTCGAAGATTCCACTGATGAGACCACTCCAAGAAGTACAAGATATTGGACAACTAAGACCACTTCGAAATGAAGAGTATTTTTGTTGGAAATATGCCCTAGAGGCAATAATAAAAGCATTATTATTATATTTCTTTGTTCATGATAATTGTCTTTATTCATGCTATAACTGTATTATCCGGAAATCGTAATACACGTGTGAATACATAGACCATAATATGTCCCTAGTAAGCCTCTAGTTGACTAGCTCGTTGATCAACAGATAGTCATGATTTCCTGGCTATGGACATTGGATGTCATTGATAACGGGATCACATCATTAGGAGAATGATGTGATGGACAAGACCCAATCCTAAGCATAGCACAAAGATCGTGTAGTTCGTTTGCTAGAGCTTTTCCAATGTCAAGTATCTTTTCCTTTGACCATGAGATCGTGTAACTCCCGGATACCGTAGGAGTGCTTTGGGTGTATCAAACGTCACAACGTAACTGGGTGACTATAAAGGTGCACTACAGGTATCTCCGAAAGTGTCTGTTGGGTTGACACGGATCGAGACTGGGATTTGTCACTCTGGATAACGGAGAGGTATCACTGGGCCCACTCGGTAATGCATCATCATTATGAGCTCAAGGTGACCAAGTGGTTGATCACGGGATCATGCATTACGGTACGAGTAAAGTGACTTGCCGGTAACGAGACTGAACAAGGTATTGGGATACCGACGATCGAGTCTCGGGCAAGTAACATACCGATTGACAAAGGGAATTGTATACGGGGTTGATTAATCCTCGACATCGTGGTTCATCCGATGAGATCATCGTGGAGCATGTGGGAGCCAACATGGGTATCCAGATCCCGCTGTTGGTTATTGACTGGAGAGTCGTCTCGGTCATGTCTGCTTGTCTCCCGAACCCGTAGGGTCTACACACTTAAGGTTCGGTGACGCTAGGGTTATGAAGATATGAATATGCAGTAACCCGAATGTTGTTCGGAGTCCCGGATGAGATCCCGGACGTCACGAGGAGTTCCGGAATGGTCCGGAGGTAAAGAATTATATATAGGAAGTGCTGTTTCGGCCATCGGGACAAGTTTCAGGGTTATCGGTATTGTACCGGGACCACCGGAGGGGTCCCGGGGGCCCACCGGGTGGGGCCACCTATCCCGGGGGGCCACATGGGCTGTAGGGGGTGCGCCTTGGCCTATATGGGCCAAGGGCACCAGCCCCTATAGGCCCATGCGCCTAGGGTTTCCATGGGGGAGGAGTCCCACTAGTGGAAGGCACCCCTGAGTGCCTTGGGGGGAGGGAAACCTCCCCTGGCCGCCGCACCTAGGAGATTGGATCTCCTAGGCTGCGCACCACCCCCCCTTGGCCCTCCTATATATAGTGGGGGAGAGGAGGGATTTTATACCTCAGCCTTTGGTGCTTCCTCTCTCCCCGTTACGTCTCTCTCTCGTAGTATAGGCGAAGCCCTGCTACTGTGACGCCCTGCATCCACCACCACGCCGTCGTGCTGCTGGATCTTCATCAACCTCTCTTCCCCCCTTGCTGGATCAAGAAAGGAGGAGACGTCATCCGTTCCGTACGTGTGTTGAACGCGGAGGCATCGTCCGTTCGGTGCTAAGATCATCGGTGATTTGGATCACGTCGTGTTCGACTACATCATCCCCGTTCTTTGAACGCTTCCGCTCGCGATCTACAAGGTACGTAGATGCATCTAATCACTCGTTGCTAGATGAACTCCTAGATGGATCTTGGTGAAACCGTAGGAAAATTTTTGTTTTCTGCAACGTTCCCCAACATTTTCCGTGCATCTGAATAATGGAAACTACAATGGTTGAAGGCCGAAGACAAGTAGAATTTGAAGGCTCTGAAGAATTCCCAGATTTATATGACCTAGGAAGGCTACCCTTATGGAACTTGACAGATTATGGAAGTTGTCAATACCCGAGATCAAGGTGTGTTGGAGAAAGACCGGAGCATGTAGAGTTAAGAACTCAAGGATTTGTCAAGGAAAACCCTAAGGCAGGAGATATCAACTATGGAGAGATAGCTCATGGAAATGACAACCACGGCTATCCATGAGGTTATCGCCCGCATATGCTATTGTCACCGTGCTGAGTTAAGCATGCATATGCATGGAAGGATTAAATGGTAGAAGGCTGATGGAGCACCTATCAGCAAGATGAAGTTTTAACCTTAGCCGGTGTATCACCAGGATCTGGAGTGTTACATCAAGAAGTTAAGATGGACCTAAAAGAAGCATTAATTGATAAGGAAGCATTTCGTGAAGAACTTAAGACCAGAAGTTGAAAGCAGCCAAGCTAGAGAAGTAAAACCTTGAGATACAGGAGATTCGTCAGGAACTGAAGGACAGTAGGACCATGGTTCATGCCAAGGATAATGAAACCCAGAAGTTTGAAATGCAACTCCGGAATATTAAAGGATGTCACGAGAGATTTCACGTCAACAGAGATTGATCTGGCAAAAGAACTTGAGAAAGACAAGCATGATCGGAAGAAGCCATTGGAAGCATGAACAAGGCTTGAAGAGTTTGGAGACGTTGAAGACATTGACCTTAGCAGACCAAACCCCTGTTTTATACCTACGTTAGATGCGACGTTTGTGAGCTGTCATTTGTTTGATGTTTTTCGACAGCCACAACAAAAATCTGTCTTTTCAAAACTTTTGTTTGTATTGTGTGCATCCCTCTCTATCTCTCTTATCTCACCCCAAACCCATGGACCTAATAGAGGATGAATGGAGATGAGCTTGTATTTTCGGGACCAATGAGTCAATTGGAGACCGACCGATGGATTCAGAACATGGAGGATCACTTGGAGAACAACCCTATAGTCGGAAAGGGTATGGCCCAGCATCCTCTTCAATGCTTTGAAAGAGGTGCTGCTACTTGGTGGAGGATGTACCAAACCATCAATGGATGCCAAGGAGTAACCACTTGGAAAGAATTAAGTTGACTTTGCTAAAGTCTCAGTTTGTGTCCCAGAAGTTGAAGCCTTATGGAAAGGATATGAAGAAAACTTGTGCATGCAAGCTTTGTGGAGAAATCGGACACAACCATAAAGAACACAAGGACGAATGCCCTAATTGTGAAGGAAGTCACCTAGCTGAGGAATGCCCAACTAGGCAGATCACTTGTTTCTTGTGTGAAGGGACTACCCACTATCCTGCTCAGTGTCACATTTACCCCATGGTACAACGAACCATCCAGCAGAAGAAAGACGTAATGAAAGGAGCCCTCATGAAAATTTTAGAAGAACCTGCGATGAAGAAAGAGGTGGAGGACACACCCAAAGAAGAACCAATTAAACCCTACACCAAGTCTTGCTATTCATGTGGAGAAGAAGGACACCTCTCCCAGAATTGTATGAATGGGGATCTAGTAGAATTCCCGATAGAGGAAGTAGGATATGACCCACAGGAAATAGAAGCCATGATTGGTATGGAAAGGTCTAGAAAGAGAAACCGATTGGATTCCAGGAAGGATCTGAGTCATGTCACCTGTTACAGGTGCAAAGAGTCAGGGCACTACCTCCACAGTTGCCCAAAAAGGAAGCCAAGAACCCAAGGAGGCTATATAATAACAAGGAAACCTCGAATCTTCCCAGAAGTAATATGTTTCTGTTGTAGTGAAGCAGGGCACTTTGCCAGAGATTGTCCGAAGGAGAAGGAGACTTGTGAAAAATAGTTGAGTTTGTAACAGAAGAAATATAGTAATAGTAGTGAGAACATTTTTCCTTCATATTGAGGTGTTGAGTTGAGGCATGTAATGGAAAAACAGGAGATTGTAATGATTTGAGAAATTAATAAAGTTAGCAGTGTTGGTACTGATTTGGATTTTATAAGTTATTCTATGAGGAAAGATGTTGACCATTTTGAGGATAAGAGAAATATGGTCTATGGAAGGTCTGTGCATTTTAAGGGTGGTAGTACCCTGTAAAGAACCCTTGACTCTTGGAAAAGATAAGGATACTCCACTGAGTGGATTTCGGACAAAATGAATACGAGTTTTGTCTCGATATGTGTGATGCCCCAAGAGTATGTGGGATGAAGTTAGAGACCGTCGGTTGTTTGGACCAAATGTGATCAGGGAGTCAGAAGAGAATGTTAAGTTGATTCGAGAAAGACTGAAGGTAGCTCAGTCCAGGAAGAAGAGTTATGTAGACTCAAAAACTCAAGGAGGTAGTCTATGAAATTAGAGACAGAGCATGTCTTCATGTGTTCCCTCTGCAAGGAGTTAAATGAATTGGAGTTAAGTTAAAGTTAGCCCCGAGATTTGTAGGACCATACCGAGTTTTGGAGCATATGAGAGAAGTGGCCTACAAGTTTGAGCTACCCAAAGGACTGTCAGGAGTTCATGATGTGTTTCACGTTTCCCAGTTGAAGAAGTGCCATGCAGAGATGGCCAGTATTCCCCTGTAAGGACGCTTGACCGCGGAAAGGATAATGATGTTCCACGAAGTGGAATATGGACTTCATAAGTATAAGTTTTTATCTCGGTATGAGGGATACCCCACGAGGATGAAGAGATAAATTACTATTGGATATAAAGGAGGTATGATGTTGGAAATATGGATCAATGGAAAATTCCATGATGAGTCTGAGTAATCATGTCCTAGTTTGGTGCAAATAGACGAAAGGAAGACAGTACAATTGGATGGATTTAAGAATACTAGGAAGTTGGATGTTGGAATAATGATCAGTTGCCCGATGATAAGTTCAAGGACTACAAGTGATGAGATGTGCCATAACCCACAGGCCCCAGGACCTGCCAAGAAGCAAGCACACTCTTGCTGAAGGAAAAACCCTGGAAGTGGATATACCTTTGTCGACAGACGATCTTATAGGAGTTACGCAAAACCTGAGAGTTGTGAAGGAACGATAGATGTTTGTTTGTCTTGCAGAATCTATGGAATTATCCAAACTTAGTTCGTCGACAAGAGAAATTCTGCAATGCTTGTGAGGAATGACCAAGTGTTAGTATGCGAGATTCGCTAAACTGTGTACATGGTAATGATTTGGGTGCGGGATGGATTGATCACCATACCGACTTACTCTTATTATTCGCCTTGCTATATGGGATGGTAAATCTGAGTGACTTGCCTATAGAAGAGAGACGACGATATTAAACCTTGTTAAACCTTAAAATGGTATAAGTATTTTTCCCTTGTACAAGGCAGCTTTTGCCAACCATAGGTTATACGGTGAGGATCAACCCAGACCCATTTCCTGCAGGAGAAACCATAAATTGTTGACCACCATGAGATATCGATAGTTGTTTAGTTTTGGCGCCAGACCGTCAGCTAAGAAGACCCAGTCTCGGAATAACCTTACCAAGATGAAAGGACAGAAGAATTGAGGAAAAGGTTATGCCACTACCGGAAGAGCCCGGATAAGGAATTATCCTGAAGATCTAAGAAGACCGACACTGTCAAGAATAAGGATGGAGCATATGAGTTTTGATGGAACAGTAACCATGTTTCTAAGGGTGGTAGCACCCCAGACCCTCTGTAAAGATCGATGGATTTTGAGGAGACCCCCAAACCCTAACCTTTTTCTTGCTAGCCTCTCCGAATCTCGAGGACGAGATTCATTTTAAGGGTGGTAGGTTTGTAACATCCCAAAATTCTAAATTTTGGAATGTTATAATAAATAGATAGATTTGACTGATTGTTTGATTGATTGTTTGAAAGAGAGTGAATCCGAAACCTTTGAAAGTTAAATGAGAGGGAATAAAAGGACTTTCCCAAACTTTCATATTTGCTTTTATGCTGTCCGTGAATTCAAATACTCTTTCATCACGAAACCCTGGAGAGAAGATGACATGACTTCTTCCATTTATTTAAATGACAAGGGGTGTTGAAAATATTTGAATTTCATTTGAAAATATTTCTGATTCTGAAACTTTATGCAACTCAATGATTTTCACGAGAGAAGATAAAATGACTTCTTCAAATTATATGAAATATGAGTTGGGAGTTTCAAAGAATTAAATTCAAAGTTCTTTTGAATTTAATTTTCAGTTTGGAATGTTATACATTAGATCATCATGCATATCTTATTTCCTTGGATTTTGGTCGATCCTAGAAATTTCACGCAACTCAAGGACCTTCGGAGAGAGTTGGAGATTTCGTTATTTTCATATTTGAGAGTTTTCTCGAATTTGAAAAGAGGATCATTTGATTTATTTATTTCATCTTCAATAATTTTTCCGTTATCAAAAATATAAGAGAGGGAATAATATGACTTTCCCAAAATATAGGAAAATGAAGATTTAATAAATAGATCAAATTTTGTTTTTCCGGTGTTTGTTTGTTTTTCTTTGGATAGGGAAAAATGCGCGTTTTCAAAAATTGCATTTTAGGTCCGGAGAAAAGTTCATTTTGTTCGACTCATTTTTAGGAGTCGGGGAAAATTTACTTTAGAATTTTTGGAGTTCGTTTAGTTTCTTTTTTTGTGTTTTTCTGCGCGCGGAAACTATTTAAAAAAAACTTCCAGCAGGCCAGCCGGGCCAAGGCCCATGGCCAGCCACCGCCTCCCCGGCCAGCAGGACCGGCCGGCCAGGCCATCCCGCGCGCCTCGCGCCTGGCGCAGGAGGGAGCCGCCGCCGCCCTTTTCTTTTTGATTCCTAGTAGGACTTTAGTCCTACTCCGTTTCCTCTTTTTCTTTCCTTTGTTTCATTTTCCTTTTCCTCTCTTTTTCTTGCCCCTACCCCAAGAAACCCCCTCCCCCTCACCTATATAAATACCCCTATAGACCCGCCCTCTCCTCACACCAAAAACCCAAACCCCCTCTCCTCCCAAGCCGCGCCCCACCCCGCGCCCCTCACCCGCCGCAGTCGCCCTTTAGCCGCGCCGCTGCCGCCCTAGCGCCGCCGCCGCCGCACCTTGCCCACGCCGCCGCCGCCCTACGCCACGCCGCTGGAGCCCCTCGCCGGAGACCTCGCCGGAGGTTTCCCCGCGTCTCTTTTCCTCGAATCATTTTCTTCTAATCGTTCCGATTCTTTTCTTCTCTTCTAATTTGTTTTCTAGATCGGTTTTTCGTTTCGGTTTTCTTCTCCGAAACCCTAGATCGGATTCGTTTTCTTTTCCGATTTAGTTGCCTTTGGACCGTTCGCTGGACCGTTCGTCCTAACGAACGTGATCACCGGATTCTTCTAGGTTAACGAACGTCCGTTCATTTAACCGTTCTTCGTTTTCTTTCTCGTCAGATTTATTCCGCGTCTTTTTCCGCGATCGTGATCTCAGATCCGATCTTCGTTCTAGTTTATCTTCTCGCTCGTTTATCGGAATCAGGTGACTCAAGCACCTGGAGTTTCGTTTCGAAACCGCCGTTCCGTCTAATCAACTTAAATAAGTTCTTGCCACGGTAAAATTTGGCCTAGTTTCAACTTGCTAGAACCGAGTTGTTTTTCTTCCGCCGTTTGTGTTCCGTCGTTTGTTCGGTTCGTTCTTTCTTTGCAACCGGAGTTCTTAAGTTGAACTACCTAGTTCGTTCTCTTGTTCGAGTTTTACTTGTGCTTTAGATGAGTACTTATTGTGTGGTTACTATTGTTTGCTTACGATAGATTGACCAGAGTGTGACGAGTAGATCTATCAAGAGATTTTGAGTGCGAATCATCTTCATCTACATTGCAGGCAAGTTCACACTTTGATCATACCTTTTCTACAACCCATGTTTTATTGCATTAGATCAATCCTCTCACATTGCATGATTAGGATCTAATTAAATTGTGGGATGGGAAGTAGATGAGGTAGTACCTATTACCTATATTATTATGAAACCTTTGGGAGTTACTTCTACGTTTGCTTATTATGCCATGCTATGCTAGTAGACATGGATTGGGTGAGTGATATCCATGACAGATGTGAGTTGATAATTTTTAATGGTTTATCTAAGGTGGCAACCTAACACACATCTGGGTGGATTGAGGCACCTGATGTCTATCAGGACTTGCCTGTATTTTTTTGGACCGCCACCCAGGCTCAAAGGGATCATAAGATCTTTCATGCTAGAAACTTACGTGTGCAGCCACAAGCCATTATGGGCTCTGGCATAGTTGACTAAGTCGTGCGAACTCTTATAGGGGTAGACTAGCAGATGTAGGGGTTATAGGTGGTACGATCTACTCCATCGTAAGGTGCTAGCGCTTCTGAAAGACTATGTCTCGGTCATCCGTCTTCTCAAACACCATGTAGTGCGAGAAACCAAACGGAGGCGATCGAGTCTTGTGGGGAAAAGTGCGCAAACCTCTGCAGAGTGTACAAACTAATCATGCTTAGCCATGTCCCCGGTTATGGACAACTTGAGTATCTAGTTCTTGGATTATCCTGTTGATCTCATCATGTTACTTTAAATGAATATTGTTGGGTTTTAATGATGTTACTTAATTGGGATTGAGAATGCTGTCAACCAGTCTCAATGTTTAACAACCACCATGATAGTAATTAATCTTATTCCTTTGAAGTAGGGAAAAATTGGATTTACGCAAAAACCTTATAACCATAGAGCTTTTCCACCAGCCATATATGCATAGAGTGATAGCTATTGTTCATCATTTTCTCTATGGTGTGAATTTGCCAGTACATTCAATGTACTGACCTGTTTCGGGCTGCAACGTCTCATGTTGCAGGATTATCTTACGACGAGTAAGTGATACGTTAGGGTTACGATTTCTACACTCAACTTTGCCGTTGGTGTTGATGGGAATCCACAACCTTGTTGCTTCCGCTATATGGATTGAGGTAATAGTATTTACGTTACTTTATACATGTGATTTACCTCTGTTATAAATCCTTCGAGTACTGTGTGTGTCAGCATACCGATCCAGGGACGACACTTAAGCACAGAGACTTGATCCATTCGGGTCAGGTCGCTACATCGATCATCCTATTCTCAAACGCCAGGCAGTGCGAGAACTTCAAGGGAGGCGTTCGAGTCTTGTGGGAATAGTGCACAAACCTCTGCAGAGTGTTAAAACCTAATCGATTAGCCGTGTCCCTGGTTACGGACAACTTGAGCATCTAGTAGTGGAAATGCTGGGAGATCTCATTACTCTTAATTAAATAGTTGGGTTTTAAATGAAACTTTGGGAATGGATTGAGTTGGGTTTACCAACTCATCCTATGCTATACTGTAGTGGTAGAATAATATCTTTTATTATAGGGAAAGACTAGCTTTATGCAAAAAACTAAACTTAGAGCTTTCCACCAGCCGAATTGCATGTACAAATAGGTTCATTATTCTTATGATGTGACTTGCCAGTACATTCAATGTACTGACCTATAGGGCTGCAACGTCTTATGTTGCAGAATTTCTATGACGAGTAAGAGTTATGTTGTAGGGTTACGGTCTACACTCAACTTGCCGTTGGCGTTGATGGGATTCCACACCCTTATGTTTGTTTCTGATGAGACTTATGAGGTATATATCAGTTTTACGTTATTTATACATGTGATTGCACTTTGATATATACATTGATGTACTGTATGTGCCAGCATACCGATCCAGGGATGGCATAGATACACAAAGGCTTGGCCGTTTGAGGTCGGGTCGCTATAGAGATGGTATCAGAGCACATGTTAACTGTAGGACGTGACCCTAGAAACTGAAAAGCCCTTAGGAAAGGATTTCTATAAAACTTTATTTTCAAAAAGATCCTTTACCCGTCTTCTTTTCTGAGCTTTATAAAATCTTTCCTTTTACCTCAAATAGTTAGACAATACCCCTTTTCTCTTTGACCACATGGAGGATCAATTGATGAGACTACTCCGAGAAGTACAAGATATCAGCCTTCACCATACACTAGAAGAATTGAAGCTACAAGAGTCGAAGCCTCTGAAGAATTAAAGAATTTGAAGACACTGAAGAATTCCAAGATTTATATGACCTTTAGAAGACCAAACCCTTGTTGTATACTCACGTTAGATGCGATGATTTGTGAGCTGTCATATTTTGTGTGTGTTTTCTGACAGCAACAAATAAAACCTATTTTCAAAACTATATTGTTTGTATTGTGTGTATCTCTCTCTATCCCTCTTATCTCATCCCAAAACCCTTGGACCCAATAGATGATGAATGAAGAAGGACTTGTATTCTCTGTACCGATCACTCAGTTGGAGGCAGAGCTATGGATTTAAAACATGGAGAATCACTTCAGGAGCAATTTGGTTGCAAGGAAGTATGAGGTTCAATAAGCTCTTCAATACTTTACAAAAAGTGCTGCAACCTGGTGGAAAATGCATTAGGCCATACAAGGATGTAATGGAGCAAAAACTTGGGAGGAATTGAAGAAAATTCTGTTGCGATCCCATCTTATCCGGAAGCACGGTGATAAACTGATGAAGAAACCTTGTGCCTGCAAGATATGCGGAGAAATAGGACACACCCATGAAGAACACAAGGATGGATGCCAAATCACCCAGCGGAAGAATGCCCAACTAGGCAGGTTACTTGTTTCTTGTGTGAAGGAACTACGCACTACCCTGCCAAGTGTCATATTTACCCCAAGGTACAAGAAATTACCAAGCAGCAGAAGGGAGCAATGAAAGAAGCCATCAGTGAAAGTTTAAAAGAACCTGTGATGAAGGAAGATGTTGGCGACCCTGATGGAGAAAGCCTAAACAGATTTTACTCCAATGCCTGCTATTCATGTGGAGAAGAAGGACATTTTTCACTGTATTGCACGAAGCAAAGCCAAGAGTATCTAGGAGACTTCCTGACAAAACAAGTGGAGTTTGATCGTCAAGAGATAGAAGAACTGATCGGAACAAAGAAGTCGAGGAAGAGAAAGAGCATGTGTCCCCAGAACAACCCAATTTCTACAGAAAAGGACCTAAGTCATATCACTTGTTATAGGTGCAAGGATTTAGGTCATTACGCTAACAAATGCCCATCAAGGAAGCCAAGGACCCAAGGAGCCAAGATAACCACCAGTAAGCCCCTGGATTTTTCTGAAGTCATTTGTTTACGCTGCAAAGGAGTAGGACATGTTTCCAGAGAATGTTCAGACCCGAGGAAAGCTTGATCTTGATATTGGAATAAAGCATGTAATAAATGTGGAACACACTTTTATTTTCGTTGGGGATGTTGAGTTGAGTTATGAAATGGGAATTTTAATAGTTCGTGAAGCAATAAAGTTGATATGTTTGGAATCTCATATGAGATGTTATGAGTTGCTCGTTGTTTGTGAGTACCTCCCTCACTATCTCACCCAGACTTAAACCTTGAACCCATGGACAAGCTGACCCAAACCTCTCCTAGAAAAACAACCACATTTCACCCAAGGAAATGGATACATCATCCTCGGTACCCCTTCTATCTTATACCTGCAGATGACAACCCTTTACGAGTTTTTTCTCAAGGGCCCGGAAACGATCATGACACCGACTAGTGATCAGGATTACCCAAAAATCCTGAAGGACATGATGAAGCATATTCATCTTGAAGGAGATACATTCTACAAGGGTTATCCTTTCATGGAGAATGGAGTTGAACTTTGGTACATGGAGGTACACCTCCACCGTGTGAAGGGAGTTTTCCCAAAGACTATGGGTCAATACTTTTTCATCTCTCGAGTACCCCGAGCAACATTCTTCGACCCTGTTTATGAAGCTGCTATGGAAGCCATACGTCAGGTTGGAGGAATACTTGAAGCAAGACTCCGTCACACTCAGGAATACCTGAGACAGGTGCATGCAGAGATGATGGAGAGGAAGCTCATGGCCACCATGATGAAGCGGAAGATCAATGATTTCAAGGATCACATCGCACAATTCCAGTGAAATTGAAAACATCTTCAAGAAGGACGAATGAATAAAGATGGAAGTAATGCTTGACCATACCAAACTATGTGGGTGGCAGCTTTTGTAATAGAGTACTTTTGAGATTTGAGTTTTGAGTAGTGGTTAAGGATGTAGTAAAGGATTTGATATGAAGAGAATATGGATTATGGATGAACCAATGAATTTTTTGGCGGTACTTGTGTGTGTGAACACTTGAACAACGGAAAAGAAAATGTTGTTCCATCGAGTGGAGTTTGGACAAATGAGTTGGAGTTTTGTTTTAGTTATGATGGTTACCCCAAGAGTATGAAGGAATGATGTGCTATTGGATTTAAAGGAGATGTAATGTTGGACTATGGAACAATAGTAGCTCCAAGTATGAGTTAAAGTTATACAAGTGTTGACGTGGGCCATAACCCATAGGACCCAGGATTTGATAAGGAAACAAGCACAATCTTATTGAAGAAAAGAATTCTGAAGGAAGCTGTGATTTCATGAGCAGACGTTCCATAGGAGGTTATGTAAACCCGAGTGTTGTGAAGAAGCGATAGAGATTTTGTTTGGCTTGCAGAACCAATGGATTTACCCGAACCCAGTTCATGGAGAAGAAAAGTTCTGCAATGCTTGTGAGGGTGCCCAAGTGTTAGAATACGTGATTCACTATCTGCGTATGTGGTAATGATTCAAGTATGGGTTGGATTGGCCCCCATACCGGAGACTTCTATCATGAACTCTCATATGTTGATGGAAAATCAAAGAGCCTTAAAACCCTAGAAGAGTGTCGACACGACAAGCCAAAACCCTAGAATGGCAGGACAATGGAAACCCTGTACAGGCACCTGTTGCCAATCGTAGGTTATGCGGTGAGGTTCAGCCCAGACCCATTTCCTGCAGGAGGAACCAATAATTGTTGACCACCATGAGATTTTTGATATTGTTTAGCATTGGCGATAGACCTGACAGCTAAGAAGACCCAGTCTCGGAAGGATCATATTTTGATGCAAGGACTCAAGATTTTGAGGAAAAGGTTATGCCCTACCGGAAGAGCCTCAAAGAAAGAGTTACTCCAGGGAGTATGAGAAGACCGACACCGTCAACGCAAAGTATGGAGTACATGAGTTTTGCTGGAACCGTAACCATGCTTCTAAGGGTGGTAGCACCCCATACCTTGTGTTGATGAATGGATTCTCAAGGAGACCCCACCCCACAAACCTAACCTTCTTTCTAGCCTCTCCGAATCTCGAGGACGAGCTTCATTTTAAGGGTGGTAGTTTGTAACATCCCAAAATTCTAAATTTTGGAATGTTATATTAAATAAATTATTATGATTGTTTGTTTGATTGTTGTGTGATTGATTGTGTGAAATTGAGTGGAAATAGAATTTTTATTTTTTGAAAGTTGAATGAGAGGGAATAAAAGGACTTCCCCAATACTTTCATCTTGCATTTTTCTTGATCTCCATGAATTCAAATTCATTTCATCACCAAAACCCTAGAGTGAAGATAACATGACTTCTTCCATTTAAAGAAAAGAAAAGGGATTTGAAAAATGATTTGAATTCCATTTGAAATATTTCAAATTTAGAAACTTTAAGCAACTCAATGAGTTCATGAGGGAAGATAAAATGACTTCTTCAAATTCAAAGAAAGAGAGTTGGCAGTTTCAAAGGAATAATTTGAAAGTCACTTTGAAGTTATTTGAATTTCCAAATGTCAAATTCTCTTGGGAGTTATTTAGTTTTAATTCAAATTATTTTCTCCTAAAAATAAATAAATGGAAATAAGGGTAAAATGATTCCCTTCAATGGAAAATTAGGAGAAAATATATTTGAAATCATTTTGGTATTTTAAAAATGATTTTTATTGATTTTAAATGTGACAGTAGCAATGTTTGACTTTTATGAATTTTTGTGGAATTTAGTTGAACTTGAAAATAGTTCATATTATGCTGCTATTTTCCTGAGCATTTTGGTATATAATATGCCTATGTAATTTTTGTTTTATTTTTATTTTTTTCTCTGTTGTAGTTTTTGTTTTGTAAAAAAACAAAGCACCGCCTGGACCGAAACACTGTTCGGCCCAGGAGCACCCCGCGACCCAGCGAGCCGGCATGCCCGTCATTAAGGCCCATGGCCAGTTCGCCTTGGCGTCGGTCGCCCGCATCCGACACCCCTCGCTCACCTCTCTCTCGCTTCAGCCCCTCCCGCTGCCAGGTGGGCCCCACTCCCTAGCTCATCCCCAACCTCTCGCACTGCTCGGGATGAGCACGCGCCATGCTCCCGAACCCACCTGCCTCATCCCTCTCGGGATAAGCATTATCTGCCGCGACCTCGAGCCTCTTCTCACGCCTATAAATGCCCCCGAACCCCCTCATTCGACCTCGCCATCCCGCCACTCCCCACGCCGCTCTTAGCCGTCGCAATCGTCAAGTGGATCTCGCCAGAGCCGAGCCACCTCGCCGTCGTTTCCGTTGCCGGTGGTGCACCCCAGCCCTCGTTCTTCACGTCACTCGAATGCCCACATCCGCACTCCGTCTTGACATGGTGGTTTTGCCTCTAGGTCACTGGAACCACGGCCTGGACGACCCGCGCTGTCGCCGGAGCGCCGGAGCTCCGTCGCCTCCCTTCAGTCCGTCCGGTGCATGCCGACGCCGGCCGTCACCACCATCCGGTCGCCCGCGCCACGCCGTACCTCTCTGTCCACTTCGCCGCCGCTGGAACCCACTGGAGGCCGCCGCCCCATCACCGGCCAACGCCAGCGCCACCGCCCCTGTACGTCGTCGTCGCCTCTGTAAGACGACCGCTCACTTCCCCGTTCATTTTTTAATCTCGTACTAGATCGGTTAACCGCGATTTAGTTAAACCGATCTCGGTTTTTTTAGTTATTTTTTAGCCACAGTAGCTGTTTTAGTTATTTAGTGGCCGTTCACCGTTTAGCCTAAACCGCGAACACTGCCAGCCAACCAGGATCCGCCACGTGGCTAGGGGCCTGTTTGCAGTTATTTCTTTTTCTGTTTAGTCCCTGAGTTTTACAGATTAGTCCCTGAACTTCGGATAGCCGTATCTTTTTAACCGTAGGTCCAAATTCGATGAAACCAACGGCAAATTCTTTGTATTGATTAGATCTATCCAGTAGTGTCATCTTTGTTCACTTTTGTCAGATTCAAATTTGAAATTATTCAGATTTGAGTTCAAACTTCAAATGGCTATATCTCCTAAACCGCAGCTCCGATTGAGTTGATTCTTTTTGCACTTTGTCACCGTAGCCGAACCCTACAACCTAGACCATTTTCACGATACTTTTCGCACAATTGCTATCTGTCCATGATAGTTTTATTACTATGCCAAGTATGCACGATAGATCACATCACGATTTTGCACCTTATGTCACTTATTGTTAGCACTTAGTATATTTTCATGCAGGTTAAGTGCGTTGGATCTTCAGTTGGTTTTTCGAGTCTTTTCATGTTGCATGTTATTTGGTTCTCTGAAATGATTGCTTATGCGAATGCAATGTTTGACTTTATAGATTTTCATCGGAGAGTGACGAATAGTTCTATTAAGTAAAATTCTGAGAGCGATATAATCTTCGTCAACTATTACCAGGCAAGTTCACATTTGACCATTCTTCCAATTACCTTTGTTTATATTATGCACTTAGTCCTTTTGTGGTAGGATTTATTGTTGCCAGATGGCTATGCCATTACTTAGTAGTTCATTGAGGTAAGTCTGATCTATACATCCTTGTCACCACCGTGTAAGTTTATTTTTGCCTCGCTAAATGTAGACGTGGTTTGGGAAGCAAATATGGTGAGACATGAGTGACCAAGTAGTAATCAGGACCAAGAATTGTAAATGAACTACCTGGGCGGTATTTGGTTTGAATGGTGGTGAAGTAAAGTGGAAGCATGCATGGTTAATCCATGGTGGTGCACCACTAGTGGTCGGCCGCCCAGGCTCAAAGAGATCAATCGTATTCTCATGTCTAGAAGCTTACGTGTGCAGCCACAAGCCAATATGGGCTCTGGCTTAGTTGAGTAGTTAGTGTGACCCCTTCCGGGATGGGCTACCAGATGTAGAATGAGTAGGTGTACCGGCCTATCCGTGGGTTAAGGGGGAATACTTTTGAAAGACTATGTCTCGGTCATCCTATTCTCAAACGCCAGGCAGTGCGAGAACTTCAAGGGAGGCGATCGAGTCTTGTGGGGAAAAGTGCACAAACCTCTGCAGAGTGTTAAAACCTAATCGATTAGCCGTGTCCCCGTTTACGGACAACTTGAGCATCTAGTAGTGGAAATGCTGGGAGATCTCATCACTCTTAATTAAACAGTTGGGTTTTAAATGAAACTTTGGGAATGGATTGAGTTGGGTTTACCAACGCATCCTATGCTATACTGTAGTGGTAGAATAAAATATTTTATTGTAGGGAAAAACTAGCTTTATGCAAAAAACTAAACTTAGAGCTTTCCACCAGCCGAATTGCATGTACAAATAGGTTCATTATTCTTATGATGTGACTTGCCAGTACATTCAATGTACTGACCTATAGGGCTGCAACGTCTTATGTTGCAGGAATTTCTACGACGAGTAAGAGTTACGTTGTAGGGTTACGGTCTATACTCAACTTGCCATTGGCGTTGATGGGACTCCACACCCTTATGTTTGTTTCCACTGAGACTTATGAGGTATATATCAGTTTTACGTTATTTATACATGTGATTGCACTTTGATATATACATTGATGTACTGTGTGTGCCAGCATACCAATCCAGGGATGGCACAGATACACAGAGGCTTGACCGTTTGAGGTCGGGTCGCTACAAAGTTTCTGTACAAATTTCAAGGTTGTACAAGAAGTACCCTCTAGACTCATATCCTTTCCACCAAAATTTACATGAATTTCCACAATCACATAAGACCACCCTCCACCAAAAAATAGCCCATTTAGCCAAGCCATTTGACCACTGCATCCTCCCCATGTTTCTGTATAGAATTCTAGTTTGTACAGGAAGTGCCACCTACATGCTTGTAGTTAAAATTTGAATTTCACATAAATGCCTAGAAAACCCAGTTAATGTATAAAAAAGGCCAAACGAACCCTGAAAAATTCCAAGATTAAACACAACACTCATGTTGTTCTATGTTGACACTAGAATTTTTTTGAAAGCAATAAGAGGCAATGGATATCGTCTCGTCCCCAAAGGTGGTACGTTCCCTATCGAAACCATCATGCTTGTTGTGAGAAGCTCATACCCAAACCTGCCCCAAATGGGACAAAATTTTCACCACGACATGTTGATGCCGCTCCATGATAGCATGCCAAGTTTCATGAATTTCAGACGAGTTTTGGATTTACTAGAATTTAAAACCCAGGTATCTCAATGTTTTACCGGCAATCAACAGTGCCCTGGTGTTTGAAATTCATTCTCATCTCTTGCATGGGACCTAGAAATTCACCCAAGGACACACATGTGATTTTTCAACCAACTTTAGTGCATTGGAGCATGTGCTTGTAGTTCAAATTTGAATTATGCACATAAAATGCCTAGAAAACCCAGTTAATGCATAAAAAAGGCCAAACGAACCCTGAAAAACTCATTCCCATTTCTTCCATGGACCTAAGCATGCAATGAAGACCACATATTTGTTTTTTCAACCAATTTGTATGCACCGGAGCATGTGCATGTAGTTTAATTTTGAACTGTGCACCTGAAATGGCTAGAAAACCAGTTTAATGTATGAAATGTCCAAACGAACCCTGAATAATTCCAATTCTTTTACGACACACATACAGTTGCATGTTCACTGCATATAAAAGGTCTATCAATTCAAACACCGCCCATTGCCGCTATGACCCCATTTCGTAATTCAAATCAAGTAGATCCCACACAGTTTATTCTCACCAACTGTGTGAGATGTAGTACAAAAAATATCTTGGAGCACCGTCGGTGTATAGTACGCCTATGGCTTACACGAGAAGGTGCGTCGGCTATAGTCCACAGCCGGCGTGTCAAGCACACTAGCTCGCTCCCCCAAAACTCCTTCCTCTGCATCCTTCTCTGCTTCAGTCCCTTGATTCAAATTTTCAGTAGCCCCGGCATTTTACTCCCGCCTCTGCATACCTCACAATCTCAAAAATATCTGCTTGCCCTTGATTGAAATTTTCAGTAGCCCCGCCTTGTTACTCTCGCCTAGTAAAATTTTCAGTTGCCGCAGTATTTCCTCAAACACAACCTCCGCTCACACAGACACCCACAACCCTCAAAACCATTGGTAGGTCGCCGCCATCGCCGGCGCCTCCATCCTCATCCTCTGCCTGTGTGCCGGGGAGCTTGAGTAGCCAATGGCCAAAAAGAGGTTTATCACGGCCTTTTCGCCCGACGCGGGCGAGGTGGCCGCCGAGGTGTCCCCGTCGTCCTCCGCGGTCCCGATCCACCGTCGCCGGTCCCCTGATCCTCCCGCCGCCGCGCCCCTATGCCAGTTCGAGGACTTCCTCGTCCTCCCCTAGACCCGGCAGCTAATGAAGTCCTACCTCGGGGTCCGGCAGCGGCGGTGGGGGATGTGGGTCGCTGAGATTATAGATCGAGAGACCCACACCCGCTGGTGGCTCGGTAGCTTCCACACGGCCGAGCTCGCAGCCATGGAGTACGATAGCTGGCAGGTCCGCTACCACGGCGCGGTGGCTAGGCTCAATTTCCCCTTCGGCACATGTCTGGTCCACCTCGTTCCACCGGAGCCAAGGGTGGTGAGCTCGGCTATGGCGCGGGAGGACCACGTGGCGTGGGAGCGTCCCGAGGCCGAGGCCGCCGACGAGGCCTACATGCAAGAGCTCTACCGGCAGCACCCGGAGCTCATGGAAGTGGAGCGGGCAATCTTTGCCGGCGTGGAGGGCGGCGAGGTTATCGCGCTCTCCTTCGATGACAAGGTCGAAGGCGGCGAGGACGGCGGCGAGATTATCACGCTCTCCTCTGATGACGAGGTTGAAGGCGGCAACGACGGTGGCACAGAGGGCATCGAGGTGGGCCCCCAGGACGAGGAGATCGACGTCGACGAGTGGAGGAGTGTATTTCCCAATGACCCCGACGACGGTACTGTCCCGGACCCGGCTCGCGGCATACCGTACATGACGAGGAAGGATTGGCTCGACCTCTACATCGACCAAAAGTAGTTTAGCTTAGGTTAAATTTATGTTTTATGTTCGGTTATGCAAAACTATCTATGTTTATGTTTGAATGCATGCTACTTTCAGTTGAACCTGCTTTGAACTTGATCAAATCGAAGTTTACAACCTTAAGTTTAGGGGATCGACTAGAAAAGGCCAAAAATGGCTAGAGTATATATATATATATCCACTAAGGGTTTATTCCTTTTAACTTTTTAAGGAACGCCTAGAGATGTCCTTATGACTTGTGTATTTCAGTTATTTACAATGTGATGCTCTATATGTGCAACTATTTGCTGTGCAGTTCAGTTTCATCAACAACAGTTTCAACAATACCACTATGAATTACGATATTTGGTTGCTGTTAAGGATATTGTAGTTAACATGCCTTTTCATTTTTCAATTATTGTTTAGCAACATGCATTGTACTGAATGACTAAATATGCAATCCCAGGCTACATAGTAACAAGGAAGAGTGTTACCTTAATGTTCTGATGATGTCTAGATATACATGTAATAAAATATTATATAATGGGATGGATGGAATGTTGTATTGCATCATTTTTCAATTGTCGTTTAGCTTCTAATATTAACTTGGTGCTTTTAGGTACATATAATATTGCCAAAGATCCACACTTCGACCCTTTCTGCGCATGGGGAAATGAGATATTCATGAACGAACATCAAGTGAGAAAACTGATAAAGATTGTTACTAAAATGGGTCAATAGATGTCAATCGAACTATTTGTTTACACTTTATGCAAGACAACAGTGAACTGCAGGATGGTAAGTAAGAACCCTGTAGCCTTCTTTTTACTGCCCGTAATGAGTTGTGTTAGATGACAATATCTGAATCTTTTTTCTTTTGAAGTGGATCCTGAAGCAGTTTACTCAAGATTACCTCTCAAACTACATGATTGGCAGTCGGCCATCACAAGGGGTTGGACTAGAGTCTGGCATGCCTTCTACATCTAGGAGAGCACAATAGGGCCATTCCGCTTCACCTTGTTCAACAACTGGAATGTCTGTCGCCTCTTTCTTTACCATCTGTAATAATACAAGTATAGAACCCTGGTACATCATTCTTTATTTGGTGCTTCTGTAATTCTTAAACATACGTACCTGTGAATCAAATAATGCATTGGTTGTTTCAACCTGATGGATATGAGTAAAGCTATATCCTACTTTCAAGTTTAAATTAGGTACAATTTTAAATAGCAGCAATTAAATTAGGGTGAAATTACATTGTGCAGGTCATTACAGCACACACGGTTGGTAAAACACAAACATTTACGATATACACCATAATCCGAGACGGTTCACAGAGAGGAAACGTGTGCAAGCATGCACACAGTTGCCGTTCGCAAAGCTTGTGTGATGTCAAACACTATCACATACGGTGCAGGAAAACTAAATGTGTGTGCGTACACGGTTTGTAATCATGAACTGTTTGTGATGTGCCAGGCATCAGAAATCTCCCGTGCCTGGAATCTGCCTAGAATTTGCCGGGAAAGCTCCCGTGCCTAGAATCTGCCTGGTTTTAGGCAGAACCACAAAACTTCGACTGCGATGGCAATGCGAGCACAAACGGGTAGCAAGGATGAAGCGTTTGGGATATTCGAGATATCGGAAATGGTTATATAGGGACAACTGTATGCATCAAGGCTCCCTGTCCCCGATGGTTTCTGGGTCGTGTCGGAAGGACCCCCTATCGCCCACACTCACTTGGCGACGGTTCCAAATGTCGTCACGGAAAGGGGTAAAAAAACCGTTTGTTTAGGACCGACGCGCACCAGTGTAATGCACCTGCAACCTTTAAAAGATGCATGACTGCTATATTCTCTGACTTTTCTGAAAAGATTGTTGAGGTTTTCATGGATGACTTCTCTGTTTATGGGAAGTCTTTTGATGATTTTTTAAGCAATCTTGATCGAGTTTTGCAGAGATGTGAACAAACAAATCTTGTCTTGAATTGGGAGAAGTGCCATTTTATGGTTACTGAAGGTATTGTCTTGGGTCGTAAATTTTTTGAAAGAGGTATTGAAGTGGACAAAGCTAAGGTTGATGCAATTGAGAAAATGCCATGTCCTAAAGATATCAAAGGTATTCATAGTTTCCTAGGTCACGCTAGTTTCTATAGGAGATTTATTAAAGACTTTTCTAAAATTTCTAGGCCTCTTACGAGTCTTTGCAGAAGGATATTCCTTTTGGTTTTTATGATGATTGTTTAGAAGCCTTTGAAACACTCAAGAAAGCCTTAATTTCTGCACCTATTGTTCAACCAACTGATTGGAACTTGCCTTTTGAAATTATGTGTGATGCTAGTGATTATGTTGTTGGTGCTGTTCTAGGATAAAGAGTTGATAAGAAACTGAATGTTATTCATTATGCTAGTAAAACTCTAGACATTGCTCAATGAAATTATGCTAGTACTAAAAAAGAATTCTTAGCAGTGGTGTTTGCTTGTGATAAATTTGCATCTTACATTGTTGATTCAAAATTAATTGTTCACACAGACCATGCTGCTATTAAATATCTTATGGAAAAGAAAGATGCTAAACCTAGACTTATTTGATGGGTTCTCTTGCTACAAGAATTTGATTTACATATCACTGATAGAAAGGGAGGTGAAAACCCCATAGCTGATAACTTGTCTAGGTTTCAAAATGTGCCTGGTGACCCACTACCTAGTGATGATAGTTTTCCTGATGAGAAGTTAGCTGCAATAAATGTTGCTCACAACACTCCTTGGTATGCTAACTATGCTAATTACATTGTTGCTAAATATTTACCACCTAGTTTTACATATCAACAAAAGAAAAAATTCTTCTATGATTTAAGACACTACTTTTGGGATGACCCGCATCTTTATAAAGAAGGAGTAGATGGTATTATTAGATGCTATGTACCTGAGCATGAACAGGGACAAATCCTACGGAAATGTCACTCTGAAGCTTATGGAGGACATCATGCTGGAGATAGAACTGCTCACAAGGTATTGCAATCTAGATTCTATTGGCCTACTCTCTTCAAGGATGCCCGTAAGTTCATCTTATCTTGTGATGAATGCCAATGAATAGGTAATATCAGTAAGCGTCAAGAAATGCCTATGAATTATTCACTTGCTGTTGAACCATTTGATGTTTGGGGATTTGATTACATGGGACCTTTTCCTTCCTCTAATGGGTATACACATATTTGATGTTATGCCTGATGCAGTTAACACACCTTTTCCACTTCTTGTTTTGCTTAACTAGCGTGCTTACGCCTGTACACTGAAGCTACCATTTGTAGATTATGTTGTCTACCATGGATACATTTGGTTGATGTTTAGCTTGTTGTGCTTAACATGCCTTTATATGTACTCATGCAAGACAATATTGAGAACAGTGTTGTTTTCCATCGAGGTTAGTTTCATTGCATTGCTTATATGTACTCACTGTTCAGGATATTGGTAGCTGGTACCATATAGTCTGGGGCTGATAAGGGATTAATCATCAAATCAGACATTTCACTGAATATATCTGTAACCCATTTATCACTAGGTTAACTAGGGCCATATTTAATATATTTGAGGCTACATAGCAACATGCATTGTACTGAATTACTAAATATGCAATCCTGGGCTATATAGCAACAAGGAAGAGTTACCTTAATGTTCTGATGATGTCTAGATATACATGTAATAAAATCTTATACAATGGGATGGAGGGAGTGTTGTACTACATCATTTTTCAATTGTTTTTTAGCTTCTAATATTAACTTGGTGCTTTTAGGTACATATATCATTGCCAAAGATCCACACTTCGACCCTTTCTGCGTATGGGCAATGAGATATTCATGAACCAGCATCAAGTGAGGAAACTGATAAATATTGTTATTAAAATGGGTCAAAAGACGTCAATCGAACTATTTGCTTACACTTTATGCAAGACAACAGTGAACTGCATGATGGTAAGTAAGAAACTTGTTGCACTCTTTTTACCGCCTGTAATGAGTTTTGTTAGATGACAATGTCTGAATCTTTTTTCTTTTGTAGTGGATCCTGAAGCAGTTTACTCAAGATTACCTCTCAAACTACATGATTGCCGGCCGGCCATCACAAGGGGTTGGACTAGAGTCCTGCATGCCTTTTGCATCCAAGAGAGCACAATAGGGCCATTCCGCTTCACCTTGTTCAACAACCGGAATGTTTGTCGCCTCTTTCTTTACCATCTGTAATAGTACAAGTATAGAACCCTGGTTCATCATTCTTTATTTGGTGCTTATGTAATTCTTAAACATATGTACCTGTGAATCGAATAATGCATTGGTTATTTGAACCTAATGGATATCAATAAAGCTATAGCCTACTTTCAAGTTTAAATTAGGTACAATTTTAAATAGCAGCAATTAAATTAGGGCGAAATTGCCGTATGCAAGTCATTACGGTGCACACAGTTAATAAAGCACAACGTGTGCGATATACATCATAATCCGACATGATTCACGGAGAGGAAACATGTGTAACAATGCACACAGTTGCCGTTTGCAAAGCATGTGTGATGTCAAACACTATCACATACGGCGCAGGAAAACTAATTGTGTGTGATTGTCTACCTATCGTACACGGTTTATAATCATGTACTGTTTATGATATGTCAGGCATCCTAAATGTAGAGCCAGTTCGGTACGTGCCTGGAAAACTCCCATGCCTGGAATCTGCCTGGTTTTAGGTAAAACCACAAAACTCCGACTGCGATGGCAATGCGAGCATAAACGAGTAGCAAGGATGAAGCCTTTGGGATATTTGAGATATCAGAAACGGTTATATAGGGACAACTGTATGCATCAAGGCTCCCTATCCTCGACGATTTCTAGGTCGTGTGGGAAGGACCCCCCTATCGCCCACACTCACTTGGCGACGGTTCCAAATGCCGTCGCGGAAAGGGGTTAAAACCGTTTGTATAGCACCGACGCGTACCAGTGATAGCAGTATTTTTGTATTAAGTGCAACAGTAATGATAGCAGTAGTAACTTAGCAAGAACATTATAAGATAAATTCGTAGGCATTGGATCGGTAATTTGTTGGATGATATTCATCATGTGACAGTCATAACCTAGGGCGCTACGGCACTAGCTCCAATTCATAAATATAATGTAGGCATATATTCCGTAAATAGTCATACATGCTTATGAAAAGAACTTGCATGACATCTTTTGTCCTACCATCTCGTGGCAGCGGGGTCCAATTGGAAACTAAGGGATATTAAGGCCTCCTTTTAATAGAGAACCGGAACAAAGCATTAACACACGGTGAATACATGAACCCCTCAAACTACGGTCATCACCGGGAGTGGTCCCGACTATTGCCACTCCGGGGTTGCCAGATCATAACACGTAGTAGGTGACTATAACTTGCAAGATCGGATCTAGAACATGGATATAATGGTTATAACATAAATGGTTCAGATCTGAAATCATGGCATCCAGGCTCAAAGTGACAAGCATTAAGCATGGCAAAGTCATAGCAACATCAATCTTAGAACATAGTGGATACTAGGGATCAAGCCCTAACAAAACTAACTAGATTACATGATGAATCTCATCCAACTCCTCACCGGCCAGCGAGCCTACGAAGGAATACTCACTCCCGGTGTGGAGCATCATGGAATTGGCGATGGAGAAGGCACTACTGTAGGATGTTGCTAACGCGACACTACGATCAGAGACCCTTTGAGAAACTGTGTGCAATGCAATAATCGTAAACGGTGCTGTATGAAAACCGTCATAAATGTGTAAAACGTTTGCGATGACGGATGCATCAAACATGGTTCAGGTTTTAGTTGCGTGTGCGATGAAAGGCATACAGTTCAGTTCAATTAACTATTTGCGATGAGGAGGAACAAAAGAAATGGGCAGCCAGATGAAGGCATGTGCGACACACAGCATACGGTTCACTCGGATGAACTGTTTGTGATTAGGCAACACAAAATAAACGGTTAGCCAGATCAAGGTGTGTGTGATATACGGCATGCGGTTCACTCGGATGAACTGTTTCGCGTTGAGACATGAGAACAGAAACGGTTCAACTTAAAAAGATGTGTGATACACGACAAACAGGTCCGTAATCAGAAATGTGTGTGAAGACCGATAATAACACAGACGATTGCTGCTAATAAGACATGTATGTTGTGCGATGGGATTGCATACAAAACAACGACATATATATATACACACACTTATAAGGACATGCTTGCATAACCAAATTAAACATCCACTTACATAGGTGGCTACTACAACCATGGCATTTGCACACACCAAAGTAAACTATTACATGCGCAATTACATAGGTGGCTACTACACACATGACATTTCCACACACACCAATAAACTAAACTATATATTACATGCATGATTAACTAGCATAAACGATCATCTGATCATCATCTACTTCTTGTGACGCTTGCTTTGCTTCTGGCTCGATCCGGGCTCATCGATTTGGGTAACAAGGCACTTCCTCATGTCAACAATCCACCTGTGCATCTCATAGCATGTGTAAACGCTCTTGGCCGCGAACTTGAGGTGAGGTTCATCCAGTTGCCGCATCCAAGCCTTGTGCCAGGATACAGGACTTGTTCTCTAGGCATCCTGCTTCATCTTTTCGTAGTAGGGGTCGATGATGGATGAGGTGAGTTTGACCAGGGAGTCCTGCTTCGTGCTGCCCCAAACCCTATAGTGGTCATGGATTTCGACAAGTTTCTTGCAGGCCAAGCCCGTAAAACTGAGCGCTTTTACATCGTCTTTGGTATCCACCATGGCAAACTTGTAGTCGATGCTGTTGACAAACCTGTTGAAATGGTCGCAAGGCTCTGTGGCCATGCAGTAGTGGTAGATGAGGACATGATGGCACACGCACAACCGGGCGATGGCAACCTTATGATGTATGCCGGGACGACCGACGGTGTACTAGAGGTCGATGCTGACCACCTTGTACTTGTCTCCAGCAAGCAACTGCTCATGCTGTTGATGTAGTCGTCCACCACGGCCGGGTCGATGGTGTACACCACCAAGAGATCCGTCTCCCTCGCGTGGGTCTCCACTCTATGCTCGCCGAACTCCATTGGAGCGCCGCCGGACATCCCCTCTCAATGTGTCATCGTGGGTGTACTTGTTGTGTTGTGGGGCGCGATCGAAAGGTTGAAGAGACTAAGGTTATAATGGCCGCGGGAATTAAAGGGGAAGCCGGACGGCCAGGAATATCGGCAGACCCTGATGGCAGTTCTAATTTGCAGCGCATAACTCCATCGTGCCGCACGTAACTACATCGCATGGCAACGCGCGCTGCACAACCGCATGCATATGGGCCCCCCGACGTGATCGTGCGCACGCCCAACCGCTGGCAGAGCGCGTGCGGAGGGACGCGAGCAGAGTGCTCCGTGGCTGCCTCAAGGAAAAGTTGTCCACAGGCCGAGCGCACCGATGGACGCGAGCAGAGCACGCCCATGAACGCGACAGAGCGTGCCGCGGCGGCTAACGGCGAGTAGAGCTTGCCGAGGGACGCGAGCAGAGGAAGGCACCATGATATGTGGCAAATAAGACAAACTGTGTGAGCGATGTCGGAGACATCAAGCACGAATCATATTAGAGTTGCGTCTGCGATACACAGCAGATAGTTGATCCATCAGAGCTGTTTGTGATGGAATAAGCCGTGTGTGTTGCGGGCAAACGCTTGCTGGTGTATAACCTTAAATTTAACCAAAAAAGTGTTAATGCATGTTACAAAAATTGTATAGCTGGAAACTATGTTCAAATATGACTCCAACGATATAATCTATGGCGACATGCATTCGTATTTTATTAGTTAAATCCTACTTATAAACGAGGATGGGGGTATAGTAGGTAATTAAATTGCAAACGTTTTTTATTAACTGTATGTATACGTGTCCTCTCGTCCTCCTCTCACACGTCTTGTCACCTCGCTGCCGTAGACGGCTTACAGCGCAAGCTTGCGCAATGCGCGAGGGCGTTGTTTTTGCCAAACAGTGGCTACAATGAATCGTCGGTGAGCCCGTTCCAACGCAACCTCGCAGGTTCCTACGCAAGCTTCGCGCCCGACTCGGTGAAATCCCCCAAAATCCCAATGCTTGTCGGCCTGCTATAAAAACCCTCATGGCCGGCGAGTCCTGCGTCGCATTTCCCCTCCCTCCACGTCACTTATCTGGTCTGCTTCTCCCACAACCGCCAATGGCACCGGTCCGTCGTCGTTGCTCAGCCACTCCTCCATCAACAAAGGAAAGCTCCAGCTGGGAGGCTACACCGCAGAGGCAGCGCGGTCCCCGGCGTAGTGTCATGCGCGTGGCGTCCCTATTGGGTGTGCGTGGAACACCCACCACACGCTCCGCCGCCGCTGCCCGTCGGCAGCTGTTGCCGGCCGCCGTTGCCGCCACACCACCGTCGAAAGACAGGGCCATCTCCCGCTCCGCCGCCGCGGCCCGAAGGCGGGAGGTGGCCGTCATGGCCGCCACCCCACTGCCAGCCACCATGGCCATCACCCGCTCCGCCACCGCGGCCCGAAGGCGGCAGGTGGTGGTCGTGGCCGCCACCCCATCGTCGGCCACCGTGGACGCCAGCCCAACGTCGACCGCCGGGATCATCACCTGCTCCGCCAACGCCGAACGAAGGAGGAAGGCAGAGGTGGAGGCCCGCACGTGCGTCAGCGACCTTGCGCGCTACATCGAGTTCCTGCGGGATGAGGAGGAGCGCCTCGTCGAGCACGCAAAGAGCCTTACCACAGCCGTGGCTGCAGCACATGCCGACGTAGAGGCGAGGAATCGAGAGATCTACGAGCAGTCTGACCACTTCAAGAGGGATCGTCTAGAGCCGCAGTCGGCGTCCGAGCTGGCGAGCGTCGCTGAATGTGTAGCAGCGGCAGGCACCGTATTGCATTTGTCCACCTCGTCGGTAGGCTCCTCCTCCTCCTCTGCCTCTTACTAAGCGCGCTCGGTAGAGGAGAGGCTTCCGGAAGTAGCACAAAGCCCCTTCGTGGCAGTAGTAGTATTTAGGGGCTATTTTGTTCAGTTCTTCTGACTATAGATGTGTGGTCGAACTGTACAACGTACTTAAAATTAGCTAGTATATATAGTTGAACTAGCTATTTCCGTACGTGGTTGGCAACAATTGGGGAGAAGTTTGGTCGGTTCAGCTGTCGAGTTGAACTATTTGGATAAATTAAGAATGACTGCTTAATCTATGAATGCAATCTATGCTTAATTACTAAATTTTAGTTGCAAAAATTACATAGAGCTAATGATTTCTAGCTGCTTATTTTGACAAATTGCAGTGTTACAAGGATTGACAAATGGCAACGCTACTAGATCAACAAATGTAAATCTTTCCAGTTTAATAAATGGCAACATACCCAATTTGATAGATGCAAATCTTACCAAATTGTTTGTACGTGGTTGCACACGGGTCATCCAAAACAACTGTTTGCATTGATGGGATGAACAAATCATGCACTGCTCTCACTTTGCATACGGGTGTTCTATCAAAATCGTTTGCGATCAAGAGCTGTAGAAATCCTGCTCAGCACTTTTTCTCTTGGCTCCCTGGGGAAGCTGTCGGTTTGCATATGGGTGTTCTAGCTAAAACGTATGCAATGAGTGTTTTATATTTAAAAAGCTAATTAAACCGTGGCTTGGGCGCCATTAATGGAGAGGATGCAAGTAAGGCGGACGGTCATCGAAGTCAAAGGGATCGCTTCCCAGTGAGCTTGTGCAGCATACAACTCACACGCTTCTCGGTGATCTTGCACACTCGAGGACAGCTTGCACGCCTCTTGGTCAGCCTGCGCACCGGACGGCACTCACATGCCTCCCGTTCAGTCAAGGTCAAGCAGCTGTCCGCACGGCACCTCCTACAGCCATTAAAACCAAGACACGTGGTGTCACATGAATGGTTAAGAGAATTTTGGTTTTACTAGAATTTAAAAACCAGGCATCTCAATGTTTTGCCGTCAATCAATGGTGCCCTGGTGTTTGAAATTCATTCCCATTTATTGCACGGGACCTAAGCATGCACCCAAGGACACATATTTGATTTTTCAACCAATTTATATGCACTGGAGCATGTGCATGTAGTTCAAATTTGAATTATGCACATAAATGCATTGAAAACTCAGTTAATGCATAAAAATGTGCAAACGAACTCTGAAAAATCAAAAAAATTCACACAACACTCCTGTTGTTCTATGTTGACACGACAAAAAAAATTGAAAGAAATAAGAGGCAATGGATATCGTTTCGTCCCCAAAGGTGGGACGTTCCCTACCGAAAACCATCTTGCTTGTTGTGAGAAGCTCCGGTTTGTGAGAAGCATATACCCAAACCAACCCCAAACGGGACAAAAATTGTACCACGGCATGTTGATGCCGCTCCATGATAGCATGCCAAGTTTCATGAATTTCAAACGAGTTTTGGATTTACTAGAATTTAAAAACCAGGCATCTCAATGTTTTGCCGGCAATCAATGGTGCCCTGGTGTTTGAAATTCATTCCCATTTCTTGCATGGGACCTAAGCATGCACCCAAGAACACAGATTTGATTTTTCAACCAATTTATATGCACTGGAGCATGTACATGTAGTTCAAATTTGAATTATGCACATAAGTGCATTGAAAACTCAGTTAATGCATAAAAATGTCCAAACGAACCCCGAAAAATCACAAAAATTCACACAACACTCTTGTTGTTCTATGTTTACACGAGAAAAAAATTTGAAAGCAAGAAGAGGCAATGGATATCGTTTCGTCCCCAAAAGTGGGAGGTTCCCTACCGAAAACCATCATGCTTGTTGTGAGAATCTCCGGTTTGTGAGAAGCATATACCCAAACGTGCCCCAAATGGGACAAAATTTGTACCACGGCATGTTGATGCCGCTCCATAATAGCACGCCAAGTTTCATGAATTTTAGACGAGCTTTGGATTTACTAGAATTTAAAAACCAGACATCTCAATGTTTGCTGGCAATCAATGGTGCCCTGGTGTTTGAAATTCATTCCCATTTCTTGCATGGGACCTAAGTATGCACCCAAGGACACAGATTTGATTTTTCAACCAATTTATATGCACTAGAGCATGTGCATGTAGTTCAAATTTGAATTATGCACATAAATGCATTGAAAACTCAGTTAATGCATAAAAATGTCCAAACGAACCCCGAAAAATCACAAAAATTCACACAACACTCCTGTTGTTCTATGTTGACACAAGAAAAAAATTGAAAGTAATAAGAGGCAATGGATATCGTTTCGTCCCCAAAGGTGGGACATTCCCTACCGAAAACCATCATGCTTGTTGTGAGAAGCTCCGGTTTGTGGGAAGCATATACCCAAACCTGCCCCAAATGGGACAAAATTTGTACCACGACATGTTGATGCCGCTCCATGATAGCATGCCAAGTATCATGAATTTCAGACGTGTTTTGGATTTACTAGAATTAAAAACTAGGCATCTCAATGTTTTGCCGGCAATCAACGGTTCCATGGTGTTTCAAATTCATTCCCATTTCTTGCATGGGACCTAAGCATGCACCCAAGGACACAAATTTGATTTTCAACCAATTTATATGCACTGGAGCATGGGCATGTAGTTCAAATTTGAATTATGCACATAAATGCATTGAAAACTCGGTTAATGCATACAAATGTCCAAACGAACCCCAAAAAATTCCAAAATTGAACACAACACTCTTGTTGTTCTATGTTGACACTTGAAATTTTTTGAAAGCAATAAGAGGCAATGGATATCGTTTTGTCTGCAAAGGTGGCACGTTCCCTACCGAAACCATCACGCTTGTTGTCAGAAGCTCTGGTTTGTGAGAAGCTTATACCCAAACCTGCCCCAAATGGGACAAAATTTTTACCATGACATGTTGATGCCGCTACATGATAGCATGCCAAGTTTCATGAATTTCAGACAAGTTTTGGATTTACTATTTAAAAACCAGGTATCTCAATGTTTGCGGCCGAGTGACGATGGCAGGGTGTTTGAAATTCATTCCCATTTCTTGCATGGGACCTAAGCATACAACCAAGGACACATATTTGATTTTTCAATAAGTTTATATGCACTGGAGCATGTGCATGTTGTTCAAATTTGAATTATGCGCATAAAATGCCTGGAAAACCCAGTTAATGTATAAAAATGTACAAACGAACCCTGAATAATTCCAATTTTTTTGACGACGCACCTATAGTTGCATGTTCACTTCAGATAAAAGTTCTAACAATTCAAACACCATCCTTTGTAGTTGTGACCCCATTACGCAATTCAAATGATCAAGACAATAAATCAAGTACATCGCACACAGTTTATTATCACCAACTGTGTGAGATGCAGCACAAAATATCTTGGAGCACCATCGGTGTATAGTACTATAAATCAAGTAGATTGCACACAGTTAGTCTTCTTTGTGTACCCAAATTATGCAATGATGTGGATCACCACTGTAACCAGGGAAATTCGAACCAAAAATTTTGACGTTCAAACTCAACACACATGGGTTAAGCTATCTGAATCATTTGTGATGTTCACTTATCATACATAGTTTTGATGACACTTTGCTCGCCAGTTTTTTGGCTGAAGCGATTCCAAATTTTCGGCTTCCGTGGAAATATCTACCTCCCCGCCCCCTCCCCCTTACCAAAAGCCACATTTCCCCTCTTTTTGCCTTCATTTCAAAGTTGAAACCTTCACTCCTTGCTTGCAGCGTCGTCGCCTCCTCGCCGGCGACCCTCCTTCACGCTCCTCGGCCTCACCTATCCAGGCAGGTAATCCACACCCGACCCCCATCCTCCTCTTCCTTCCACATCCCACATGCCCCTACCGCTGGCGCGAGCGCGACACCTTCCACCCAAATCACCGACCCCTCCATCAAATAAGCGTTGGCCTAAGCCATGGTGCACGCAGTACAGCCAGGACCTCGAGGAGCATTTGGCAGCGGAGAAGCAAATCACGGCCGCACGCGCGGATGAGGTCGCGATGGCTGCCATTCATGCCGACCCCCAGGTCTTGAAGGAGCACCTTGCCATTTGCTAGCTACGCCAGTTAAGCATGCTCGGTTTACCTATTGCGTGTGCTGCTCCTGCCTTTCCTTCACAAAGTCTAGTGAATTGTGCTATCTAATTTTACCATGCAATCTATTACTCTAGTGTATATGTTTTATATGTCGTGCAGTGTGGTGCTCACTTATTAACTGTTTTGTTAATTAGTTGTCATCTTCAGTTAACTGTTTGGTTCAATTCTGCGAATGTGATGTTCAATTCTTCAGGCTGCAATTTTGTATTATCTTCCATGTGAGAAACAAATCGAATTTATCTTTACAAAATTGTGGGTGCATTCTGTTATTGTATACCATGTGAGGAATAAATTGAATTTGGCTGTAGTAAATACATGAGAAACAAATACAATTGCTACAATTGGCTGTAGTTAACTGTTTGGTTAACTATCTGATCTTCTATTAGGAGTATGTTATATTGTGCAATGTGGTGCTCAGTTAATGTTTGATTCATTTGTTGTGGTGTTTAGTTAACTGCTTGGTTCAATTCTGCAATGCGATGTCCAATTGTCGTGGGTAGAATTTTGTATTGTTGTGCATGTGAGGAATAAATCGAATTTGGCTGCACTTAATACATGATAAACATATACAGGTGCTATATTTCCTAGTTGCTAATCATGCTTGGTTTGGATAAATGGGTTTTTCGTGTGGCTTCAATTAATCTGAAGAATCTGCAATGTGATTATTTTTCATCAATATATTTTACTGATAGCATGCGAACCCTTACTTAACCTGATGACTAACTACCTTATATGTGTTGCAGGGAAACAATGGGAAGCACTCGGGTTTACAATCGAGGTTAGCATGTGCATGGTCCATTGTCTAATAACACATTATTGTGCAATTGCAGGAACCATTCTAATATTTAGGTTTTTAACAATTTGGTCTTGCACATGTAGGTCCTGCTGTCAGAGGTTTTGACCCACTGTTCGACTGTTTTTGCATATGGGGAAATGAGTTGTCCATGAATATCAGTCAAGTCAAGAAACTCGAAAATATTGTTAGGATAAAGAAATTAGCGACAAAAAACAACAATATCTTTGTCTGCACAATGAAGAAGACATCAGTTCACTACAGGATGGTACTAACTATTATACCTTGCCTTTTTTATTCCTTTGCCCCATTTCCAATATAGAGAAGATATTTATGCACATCCTTGTTTTCAGGCCTTTCCAAAGCAGTTCACTGATGATTACCTCTCAAACCACCTGTATGGCCAGGATGCGAGGAAGGTATTCATACAACACCCACGGTTCAATATTGAAGTGTTCCTGAAGAGGACGAAGGATGCACGGCCAATCATCCACTGGCAGTGGCCTAAAGTTACAAAGACCATCAACATCAATGAAGGCTCAATATACGCCTTCTGCTTCAGCAGTTTTCCAGATGAGATACATCTGTCTATGTATCGTCTATGATGCTAATTTCGAAAGGTCATAGATGTTGCATGTGAAACTTGGTTCTGGTGTAGTTGTGTAATGGGGTAGCTGAGTGCTGAAGCTATATGATGTTGTACTCTGATGTATTTCAATTATGAAAATGAAATATATTGTGTGCTTATTATGAACTGTCAATTAGATTAAGAAATGGATTATGAATAATTAGATAATTAGCCTGCTAATTGGGTTTTTCTATTGCAAACGGTTGTTGAAAAAAATACAGTGGGCGATGACCTCAGGCAACACACACAGTTTCTAGGAATAAACCGTGTTAGATCAATGAACAATCACACACGACTTTCTCTTGAAAACTGTTTGCGTTAGGCCACCTTGCGCAAATGTTTGCCACATGAAAACTGTGTGTCATGGACAGCCTTTGCCACACATTTTCTTCCACGGACCGTGTGTGATATATTCAATAACGCAAGCGATTTAACGGGAAAAATTGTGTGTGATGTACCTATGAACGGAAACGTTTTCCTTGGAGCGACTGTGTGCGATGTACATACGAACGGAAAGGTTTAGCGGGGACTGACTGTGTGGGATGTACTTGCGACCGGAAACAATTTTGCCGTATAATTGTATTTTTTAGCTCTACTATACGCATTTCTGTATTTGAGCACTTGCCGGTCGCACACGACCTCATTTTGCCGAACGTGTGTGCCAGGAGGGCATATCCCCAACGGTTTCTAGGTCGTGTGGGAAGGACCCCCCTATCGCCCACACTCACTTGGCGACGGTTCCAAATGCCATCGAGGAAAGGGGTTAAAAACCATTTGTTTAGGAGCTCTCTGTACTAGTGAGGGTTGGTGATGACGAAGAACGAAGATCCCTCTCTCCGGAGCCCCAAACAGACTCCAGATATGGCCTCCCGATGAAGAACAGGAGGTGACGTTGGCTCCATCTCGTGGATCGGGATAATTCTTTCTCCCTGTTTTTTTTGGAAAAATAGGATTTTATAGCATCAGTTTTAGGGTCTGCGGGGCCACCAGGTGGGGACAACCCACCTGGGCGTGCTAGGAGGGTGGGCGCTCCCTGGTGGGTTGTGCCCACCCAGGTGCCCCCTTCGGTGGATCTTGGCTCCAGAAATTCTCTTTATTGATATAAAAATCCTCGCAAAGTTTCGTTCCATTCCGAGAACTTTTATTTCTGCACAAAAACAACAACATGGTAGTTCTGCTGAAAACAACGTCAGTCTAGGGTTAGTTTCATTCAAATCATGAAAATTAGGGTCCAAAAACAAGAGGAAAAGCGTTAGGAAAAGTAGATACATTGGAGACGTATCAACTCCCCCAAGCTTAAACCTTTGCTTGTCCTCAAGCAATTTAGTTGATCACCTGGAAGTGAAAAAGAAAAACTTTTACGAACTCTTTTGCTCTTGTTTGCATAAATAAGCTTAAACGGCACCTAGGTTTTCAGCCAACATTATAACTAACCATGCCGACAATAACTCTTAAAGATTATATTAACTCATATCAATAACACAATCAGCTAGCGAGCAATAATAAGATATCTCAAACGGCAACACGTTGTCAAAACAACCATGATATAATATGACAATAGTGGTATTTCGCTAGCCCTTTTTGAGACCGCAAAACATAAATGCAGAGCACCCCCAAAGTTCAAGCAGTGACTAAACATTGTAATTCGTGGTAGAAAAGATCCAGTCATGATGCACCCAACATTAGCTACACACAATGCATCAGCATGATAGCATTGCTCTCAGGTTCTGGCACTTATTTTTGAAGGTGATGACACAACATAAAATTAAATAGATAGTCCCTTCGCAGAGGGAAGCAGTGATTTGTAGAGGTGCCATAGTGCAAGTTTTTAAAACAGAGGTAAATGATATTTTGAGACATGCACCCTTCTTGTTTACTTCACGACCATCAGTTATCGATATCTTCCATGCTAAGCACGCTAGTGGCGGTTCCCAAGTGATAAAAGTAAAGGTTTTGACTCCATTGGGAGTTTTTGTTTGATTATTTGTAAGCTTTTTCTGTTTGCAGTTTGGGACTGGGCATCCCTATTACCGCCCTTTTTCTCGTGCAATGGCGAGTGAATAAACACTTGACCTGAGAATAACCCGCTTAGCATGGAACATACCGACCACCTCCTGTCGTTCCATGAAAGATCCAGGCACACAAAAAGGATATTTAGTAGAAGTTTTTAGAGGTGGCACATGCAAATTTACTTAGGACGGCAGGGTAATACCGCATATAGGTAGGTATGGTAGACTCATCTGGAATAACTTGGGTTCAAGGTTTTTTGATGTACAAGCAGAAATCCCACTTAGTACAGGCGAAGCCTAGCAATTAGATTGAGAAGCGGCCAGCTAGAGAGCAACAACGGTCATGAACATGCATTATGCATAAGTAACATTGGACACTAGCATGAGTAGGATATGAACACCATGAACATAAATATCATAGAGGCTATGTTGGTTTTGATTCAACTACATGCATGAACATGTGCCAAGTCAAGCCACTCGAACATTCAGAGGAGGATATCATATCATCATACTACATCACAATCATTTTAATGCAATATTGATACCCAAGATAAATCATTATTGATAGCCCACAAGTATAGGGGATCGCAACAATTTTTGAGGGTAGAGTATTCAACCCAAATTTATAGATTCGACACAAGGGGAGCCAAAGAATATTTGAATGTATTAGCTGCTGAGTTGTCAATTCAACCACACCTGGAGATTAATTATCTACAACAAAGTGATCAGTAGCATAGCAGTATGATAGTTTTGATAATAGTAGCAGTAGTAACTGTAACGGTAACAGTGATAGCAGTAGTTTTCTAGCAAGTGTAAGAGTGATGATAGCAGTAGTAACTTAGCAAGAACAATATAGGATAAATTCGTAGGCATTGGATCGGTGACTTGTTGGATGATATTCATCATGAGACAATTATAACCTAGGACGATACGGCACTAGCTCCAGTTCATCGATATAATGTAGGCATGTATTCCGTAATAGTCATACGTGCTTATGGGAAGAACTTGCATGACACCTTTTGTCCTACTCCCCCGTGGCAGCGGGGTCCTCTTGGAAACTAAGGGATATTAAGGCCTCCTTTTAATAGAGAAACTGAACGAAGCATTAGCACACGATGAATACATGAACTCCTCAAACTACGGTCATCATCGGGAGTGGGCCTGACTATTGTCACTCCGGGGTTGCCGGATCATAACACGTAGTAGGTGACTATAACTTTCAAGATCGGATCTAGAACATGGACATAACATAAACGGTTCAGATCTAAAATCATGGCACCCGGGCCCAAAGTGACAAGCATTAAGCATGGCAAAGTCATAGCAACATCAATCTAAGAACGTAGTGGATACTAGGTAACAAACCCTAACAAAACTAACTCAATTACATGATGAATCTCATCCAACTCCTCACCGACCAGCGAGCCTACGAAGGAATTACTCACTTCTGGTGGGGAGCATCATGGAATTGGCGATGGAGAAGGGTTGGTTGTGACGAAGAACGAAGATCCCCCTCTCCGGAGCCCCAAACGGACTCCGGATCTGCCCTCCCAGGGAAGAACAGGGCTTGGCTGCGGCTCCGTCTCGTGGATCATCATAATTCTTTCTCCCTGATATTTTTCTAGAAAAATAGGATATTATAGCATCGGTTTTAGGGTCTATGGGGCCACCAGGTGGGGATAACCCACCTAGGAACGCAAGGAGAGGGGGGTGCGCCCTGGTGGCTTGTGCCCACCTAGGTGCCAGTCTCCGGTAGATCTTGGCTCCAGAAACTCTTATATATTATATAAAAATTCCTCGCAAAGTTTCGTTCCATTCTGAGAACTTTTATTTCTACACAAAAACCACACCATGGTAGTTCTGCTGAAAACAGCGTCGGTCCGGGGTTAGTTTCATTCAAATTATGCAAATTAGAGTCCAAAACAAGAGGAAAAGCGTTAGGAAAAGTAGATAAGTTGGAGACATATCAACTCCCCCAAGCTTAAACCTTTGTTTGTCCTCAAGCAATTCAGTTGATAAACTGAAAGTGAAAAAGAAAAACTTTTACGAACTCTTTTGCTCTAGTTTGCATAAATAAGCTCAAACAGCACCCAAGTTTTTAGCCAACATTATAACTAACCATGCCGATAATAACTCTTAATGATTATATTAACTCATATCAATGACATAATCAGCTAGCGAGCAATAATAAGACATCTCAAAAGGAAACACGTTGTCAAAACAACCATGATATAATATGACAATAGTGGTATCTCGCTAGCCCTTTCTGAGATCGCAAAACATAAATGCAGAGCACCTCCGAAGTCTAAGCAGCGACTAAACATTGTAATTCATGGTAGAAAAGATACAGTCATGATGCACCCAACATTAGCTACACACAATGCATAAGTCATGACAGCTGTGCTCTCAGGTTCTAGCGCTTGTTTTAGAAGGTGATGACACAACATAAAAGTAAATAGATAGTCCCTTCATAGAGGGAAGCAGTGATTTACAGAGGTGCCAGAGCTCAAGTTTTTAAAACAGAGATAAATGATATTTTGAGACATGCACCCTTCCCATTTACTTCACGACTATTAGTTATCAATATCTCCCATGCTAAACAAGCTAGTGGCGATTCCCAAGCGATAAAAGTAAAGGTTTTGACACCATTGGGAGTTTTTGTTTGATTAGTCGAGTGATTAACTCTTTTTGTATTTCATAGTTTGGGACTGGGCATCCCTATTACCTCTCTTTTCTCGTGCGATGGCGAGTGAATAAACACTCGACCTGAGAATAACCTGCTTAGCATGGAAGATACCGACTACCTCCTGTCGTTCCATGAACGATCCAGGCACACAAAACATATATATATTTAGAAGTTTTTAGAGGTGGCACATGCAAATTTACTTAGGACGGCAGGGTAATACCACATATAGGTAGGTATGGTGGACTCATCTGGAATAACTTTTGGTTCAAGGTTTTTGATGTACAAGCAAAATCTCCACTTAATACAGGCGAAGGCTAGCTATTAGATTGAGAAGCGGCCAGCTAGAGAGAAACAACAATCATGATCATGCATTATGCATAAGTAACATTGGATACTAGCATGATTACAATATGATCATCATGAATATAAATATCATAGAGGCTATGTTGGTTTTGATTCAACTACATGCATGAACATGTGCCAAGTCAAGCCACTCGAACATTCAGAGGAGGATACCATATCATCATACTACATCACAATCATTTTAACGCAATGTTGATATCCAAGATAAATCATTATTCACTCCCAGCTACTTATGCATGCCATGAGAAACTATAATCTCTAATTGTCATTGCAAACATGTTTAATCATAATGGGTTGAATCATGGATACTAGGTTAAACACATTTACACAAACACAACAAGTCGAGTTCATACTAGTTTCTCTCTGCCACAGCCAGTTCATCGAATATCGTCATTATTGCCTTATACTTGCACGACCGAACGATGTGAAAATAATAATAGTGCAAGAGTGCCATGGACTAAGCTGGAATCTTCAAAACATTTTATTCAACAGGAGAAGACAAGGTAAAATGGGCTCTTCATTATATCAATAGTTATTCATATGAGAGCCACTCAACATTTTCATCGTGGTCTTCTCCTCAGTACAACTCGAATATAAGAAAAGAAATTCAGAGAAACATACTGAAATATTTTTGGAGTTTTTGGTTTTCTTGAACAGGCAAATAAAAGGGAAAAGCAAAAACGAGAAAAACTATTTACACGGGAAAGCTCCCAACCAGCAAGAGAAGAACAAGGAAATCTTTTTGGGGTTTTCTTTTTAATATAATAACTAAGCATGCATAGAAAGTAAACTAGCTACAACTATTTTTTGGGTTTTCTAAAAAAATTCAAACACACAAGAAGAAAGCAAGAAAAATAAAATTTAAACATGGATGATACAATGAAAAAGTGTGAACACCGACAAGATGAATAAGTGAACATGAATGTGATGTCGGTGAGAAACACATACTCCCCCAAGCTTAGGCTTTTAGCCTAACTTGGTAGTCGATCAATAGTCTGGATAGTAGTTGGCGTGGTAGCTCATGGAAGCTCTCGGTGCGGATGCCTCAGTATGCCGTGCTGCCTCCTCTGCTGCGTTGTGAGCTCAGGCCTCGCTCTCAAGAACAAAATATCTTCCTTTGCCGTGGTAATCAAAAAGAGCAGGCGCAGGAAAATATGTGTGCACAACAGATGTTTGGTTAAACAACAGATTATAAGTGAAGTTGTCAACCTTTCCCTTGAGAACCTTATGTTCCTTTAGAGTGGCATGATAGTATCAAAGGGCAAAGGTGCAATACCCAGCCCTCGTGCTAAACGCGTGCCATATATTCCACCATAGAAATAGCCACTGTTAGCGTTGTGCTGAAGTCTGCGTGCAACAATCGCTCCAAGGTTATAATTCCTTTCACCAGTGAGAGTGGTGTGGATGAGGCTCAAGTCTGGAGCAAAGAGTGTACTACAGTCTTGCTTTCCTACTATACATTTCCCGTTAAATAATGCAAAGTACTGAATTGCGGGAAAATGAATGCTCTTTATTCTACCTTGTGTCACTCCCCTCGTCTCATCGTAACAAATACAAGACAAGAATATTTGATACTCAGCCCTTGGAGGTTCGTTAAGTGAACCCCAATACGGGAATTTGTAGTGGTAAGCAAAATTCTCGAGTGATATGGTAAATGGGTTATCATAAAGCATAAATGACACCCTAGACTCACGGGGAAAGAATTTATATCCTTTAACAAATGATTCAGTGAGGAGGTGGCGTTGTTCACACTTATCTGAAAGGTAGGGACTGAGACCGGCATTGTGAACATATTGCTCAAATTCCTCTTTAATACCCACTCGCACCATATACTCATCGCAAGGCCATAAGCATGTTTTGGTGGCGGCATCTCGAGTAGAACTTTCACTTAGTTCAACATATGACCGGCGAGCGGAGCTGTCACTAGAAGATGCCCCCAAGGATCGCCTCCACGAAGAACTCCTTCCAAACAAGTTCGTCATGTTCACGTACAATTTTCTGAAAAAATTTGGGTGACAAAAAATTATCAACAAAACTTTATAAGATTGATAGCAACTACTCATAGGGATACATAAAGGCCAAAGCAAGCATTTAAACTACTTAGAACACTAAGAATTCAACATGCAAGCTCATCCACAATAGCACCACGAGTAGCTAATTATTCAAAATATAAACCACTAAAACAAAAACTAATTGGACAAACGGTGGAGTCACATACCAAGCAACAATTCCCCGAAACAGTTTCAGAAAGGGAGCTTCGAGCAAGGAGATCGAAATCCGTGGGGGTCCTGGCGCGCCCAGGTGGGTTGTGCCCACCTAGTGCACTTCCCTTTGATGTTTATTGCACCAAAAATTCTTAAATAATCAGAAAAAATCGTAATAAATTTTCAGGTCATTCTGAGGACTTTTATTTTTGGGTCATTTTTTATTGCACGGGAAAAATCAGAAAACAGACAAAACATGGCATTTTATTTTATTTAACTAATAAAAACATAGAATAAAAAGTAGGGACAAAAAGTAGTGCTTACTAAATTCATCAACTTCATACCGCTCAAAAATGAATCATTAATAAGGTTGATCAAGTCTTATTAACAACCACTTTTGATTAGCATGAAACCAAAGAACTTTCGTAAATCACTAAGTTACCTCAATGGGGATATGAATGTCTCCAACAATAAGCATTTCATATTTGTTTTTAACAGTAGGTAGAGTTATTTGAAAACTTCCAATAGTGATTGTTGGAGATTTTTCAATAACATTAATACCATTCACTTGGAATTGTTTCTTCAGAAAGTGCACCGTGTGCTCATTACCATTGATATGAAAAGTGACCTTGGTTTTATTGCAATCAATAACAACCCCTACAGTATTCAAGAAGGGTCTACCAAGGATAATCGACGTGTTGTCGTCCTCAGGCATCTCAAGTATAACAAAGTCAGTCAAAATAGTAACATTGGCAACAACAACGGGCACATCCTCACAGATACGGATAGGTATGACAGTTGATTTGTCAACCATTTGCAAAGATATTTCAGTAGGTGTGAGTTTATTCAAATCAAGTCTTTTATATAAAGAGAAAGGCATAACACTAACACCATCTCCTGAATCACATAAAGCAGTCTTCACATAATTCTTTTTGATAGAGCAAGGTATAGTTGGTATTCCCGGATCTCCAAGTTTTTTAGGTACTCCATCCTTAAAAGTATAATTAGCAAGCATAGTGGAGATTTTAGCTTCTGGTATTTTTCTCTTATTTGTGATGATGTCTTTCATATACTTTGCATAAGGAGGCATTTTCAGGATATCAATGAAGCGAGTACGCAAAAAGACTGGCCTCAGCATTTTAGCAAAGCATTCAAATTCTTCTTCATCATTCTTTTTAGTTGACTTAGGTGGAAAAAGCATAGGTTCATGAACCCATGGTTCTCTTTCTTTACCGTGTTTTCTAGCAAAAAGGTCTCTTTTGTCATACCTTTTATTCTTAGGTTGTGGGTTACACTACAAAAAAATACACTTCTGTGATGATACGTGTTTGTCACAGTAGGTCACGTTTTCTGTCATGCATGTACATCCATGACAAATTTATGACAGAATCAAGATAGTCATACCTTTTCTGTCGTAGAAGTGTTCCATGGCATTACCAAAATTATCATCACGGAACTGTCCACTTCCATGATGATAAATCACGCGTCATGGAACTGCTTTCATCAAGGGTGACTGACATGTGGCATCCACCATAACGGGATGCCGTTAAGCTATCAGGTCCAGTTTTGGATCCGATAACCCGCTAACAGCCTGGACCAATGAGGGTTTTCCACTTGTAAAATTCTCATTGGCCGGAGGAAACACGTGTTGGCTCACCTTTGGGACAGATGTCATCCATTCATTGGACAGGAGGCGCCTATGATACGTCGACACGTGGCACGGCCCAACAGAGGCCCATTCCGGTGAAAAGGCCAGCCTGTTTGACTTGGTCAAAAGGTAACGGGCCGACCCACGGAAAGCCTGCTCGTATATAGCCCATTTACGGCCCTCTAACTCACGGCCCGTTACAGCCTATCCGAATTAAGCCCAGTAGCCTCATTTGGGCCTTCCAATATGGTTCCAGCCCATTGTAACTTCCGGCCCATGTATGGCCCATGATGTCTTTCGGCCCATACGAGACCATTTGTAACTCTTGGCCCATTAACGACCCGTGGTGAATCTGGCCCGCAATGAACAATGTACCCCTTTATACCCATTAACGGCCCATTATTCCATTGGGTCGTTTCCAACCCGTGTTATCTTTCGGCCTTCTCAGGGCCCATTTATTCTTGGGCTCATTTCCAGCATTTGGTTACTTACGGCCCGCCATTGGCCTTCTCTGCCCGTGGGCCAAATTCAGCCCGCGGTTACAATCAGCCCGTTTGCGGCCCATTACTCCGTTGGGCCGTTTTCATAACGTCATCAAATACGGCCGATTAATGACGGCCTGTTATTGTCGGCCCATGAACGGATGATTCCAAATCTTGCCCGTTTACGACCCATAATGCGGTCTATTATTGGCCCATGTTTGGCCTATCGATCATACGGCCCGTAGAAGGCCCATTGATGCTACGGCCCATAGAAGGCCCATTCTTTCTACGACCCGTAGAAGGCCCATTGTTTCTACGGCCCATAGGAGGCCCATGGTAACTACAATAAATATGTAGCCCATGGTTGTTGTGCCCTAATTTTAAAAATAGGTTATTGCGGCCACTAGCAAAGCGCGGAAAAAGAACTGCACTGACTACAAGAAAACAAATATACAAGACAACAAGGAAATAAATAAGCAAGCAACTTATGCTAGGCTATCATGGCTATTACACATATTACATCCACTGGGCATCAAAGTTCGCCACCAGTGCAAATATAGAGAATAAAGCAGCATATCATATACACTGGTTGTCAAAGTTGGCGACAAGTGCAAATAAACACTGCAGCAAAACAAGTCCAGAACTGAAACCACTTCAGAAGATCTCAAGAAACAATATCCTGGGTACCCATAATGCTGGCAAGATGCTTAGCAAGCTTATTAACTTTCTCTTGTTTGGCGCTTTAATCCTCCAGCACTTGTTGTTGCACCAGAAAGTATGCATCTAAATTCTGCAGGGACTTCCTCAGTCCTTCGACTTCCTGTCACATAACATCTGATCGGTGTCTTTCAACTTGAAGTTGAGACTCAAGAAGCCGAGCTGATTCAGGCAGCGAGTTCGAAGAGCTGGTGCCAATAGTAGTAGCCAGTAACTCGAACACTACATCAAGACATGACTTTGGGGCTGTCTTAGTGTCTTCAATATAGTTTTTATCAGCTTTCTTGGAGACCAACAGGGATGTCTCACTATCTTGAACCTTATCTGTATTACTTCCTTTACCATTGCATAACGGGGTACTCTTCTCCAATATTTTATCCGCGTTCTAAAAGAGAAACAAACAAACACATCGCAGGTTTACAATGTAGCATATGAAACTCACTTTGGTAAACCAGTTCAGTAGTAAGGTGGACAGGATAATAGCATGAAACAAACATATATCTATGTAGTATGGTCACTGTATGGTCTATATCATTCTAGTTTATGTTGCCAAATCAAGATAGATACAGTTTGAATCATATCTATTTAAGACAAAGCAGCATAGACATAATATAAGTGTGGGAAACTACACATCAATAACAACACTTGTAATGTGCATGGCATGAGAACATAACTATTTATTCAATTGAAACTGAAATCAACATAGAGCAAGTAAAAATAGCAAACACGTTAAAGAAACAGGTTTGAAACATACATGTTGCGCCATTGGAGTTTCAATTGCATCCTTCAATTTGAAATTAGTTGGTATGAGTAAATACAGTGATGGAAGAGCAAAGTAGTATGAACCATAGCTACGGAACCTGACCTGAGAACAATTCTTCTTTTGCCTTAAGCGTTGACTTGGGGTTCGGAGTGGTGGTCCTCGTGCTTTGGGCACTGCAGTTGCCTTACTAACTGCTCGTGTTTGGGTGCTCTGTGGTGGAGATGGTGATGTGTCAACTGGAACTGGGTTACTATCTGCTGGGGTTGGGGTTAGAAGGGGTGTAGCTGGTTCTCTGTCCAACTGGGTAGGGGTACAATCTGCATGAGCCTTTGTTATGTGTGGTGGGGCTGGTTCTTGGGCAAGTACAATCGTGGTTCTATCTGCATCGACAGGTAGCACAATCTTTTATGAAGATCGTGTTTTACTCCCACAGATACTGCCATCACCCCTCCAATTGAAATGGCTGATAAACAAGAAAAGTAATTGAATGTACAGACATTGTAAGATAGACAGGTGCAATGGATAGTAGGGAAGAAAACAGGGCATGAAATAATTCACATTTATGTTGTCTAACCAAACAGAATAGCAGGACATAATTTCACATATATGATGGCTAATTAAACAGGGTAGCATGACACAATTTCAAATGTATGATGGCTAACTAAACATGATAGAATGACATAATTCAAAATATGATGACTATGTAAATAGGATGAGATGATATAACTATATTATGTCTTTAGAAAATGGGTTGGCATGCCATAATTCAGATACATGCTGTCTATGTAAACATCTTGGCATGATATAATTCAAATATATGATTTATATACTAAGCAAGTGAGCAGAGGGCAATCGCATATATGATGTGTCAACTAAGGAGATGGCATTCAATATTGTGCATATGATGTAAAAACTAAGCATTGCAATACAACAGATGCATGCTATGAGTAATATAACCCTGCCAAGTTTGAGCATACACCTCAGGGGGATAATAGGACTGGTCATCTGCCTCTGAATTCTCCTATGAAGAGCTATCTATAACTAGCAAGATATCTGCTTCAGCCAGTAGCATTGTCTGCTCTGAAGACCTTGTTTTCACTCCAGATTTCTCCATCACCAATTCAAATGGCTGATGCACAGGAAGAGCAGTTGAATATACAAACATTGTCAAGAAATGCAACGAGAAATACAAAAAAATGAAGGCATGATATAATTCACATATATGACGCTTGGCTAAACAGCATGGCATTGCATAATTCACATATATAATGCCTTGCAACAAGATAGCATTGCATAATTCACATATATAATGTCTTGCAACAAGATGGCATCGCATAATTCACATATATGGTAATTAGACACTAAATAGGTGGCATTCACACAAAGCATGTCTAAACTAAGCAAATGACATAGCAATGCAAGATACCATACGCACGATATGAGTAACATAACCCTGCCAAGTTAGAGCATGCACCTCGGGGGGGGGGGGGGATAGGACGGGTCATCTGTCTCTGAATCCTCCTCTGAGGAGCTATCCGTAACCAGCAAGACATGCACTTCATCAGATAGCATTGTCTGCTCTGAAGACCTTGTTTCCACTTCAGATTTTTCCATGACCGTGCCAAATGGCTGATGCACAGGAAGAGTAATTGAATGTACTAAAATTGTTGAGAAATTTAACACGTAATAAAAAAATTATGGCATGATATAATTCACATATAAGATGACTGGCTAACCAGGATGTCATTGTAAAATTCACATATATGATGCCTGGCTAAACAAGATGGCGTTGCGTGATTCACATATACGATAAAGAAACTAAACAGATGGCATTGACACAAAACATGTCTAAACTAAGAAGATGACATATTTGATGTATCCAGTAAGCAATGCAAGGTACCATATGCATGATATTACCAATATCAGCATGCCAAGTTAGAGCGAAGACCCCAGGGGGTAAATAGGAGTGGTCTTCTCCTTCTGAATCCCCCTCAGAACAGTTATCTTCCTCTTGATTATGATCCGAAATGGGTGGAGGGGGGCTGCCTTTGCGCCCACCATGGAGCGATGTCTGCATGAAATTATATTGCCACGCAAGGCTCGTCTCTTTTGCTCTACATGTTCAATTCCATAGTGTACAATAACTGACATGCATAGGAATAAAACATAGTGAGATTATGTAAGGAGTGCATGCACAAATCCAGAGTGATGGTAGCAAACTGTGGATAGACCCAAAACCAATGATAGCAGGCAGATAATAGATTTAGTTAAAAAATACAGATAATGGCTCCTTTAATGTTTGTTTTCACCCAACATGAAACTCATAGTAGACACTCAAGATTAACCAAATAGTACTGATTGCTTCCCCAATATGTACCCCACAACCATTTAAAAACTCAAGTTTCAGCATTAGTTTGGACCTGACTCGGAGTCTAATAGGTGAACACGACGATAAAGTAGCATGTCATCATATTAAGTGATGCATAACGTAAGCAGACACAGAAGAGTGCGACCTCTCTTGCGGACCCGTGTAGTCCTCAAGGTCATCTGCTCAGTTGATGATGGTAATGCAGTTGTCGTGGCTGCCGGTGGTGGGGAAGAAGATCTGAGCCGGCGAAAGACAGTTTGGAGAGCGGATCCCTGTTATGGTGAACCCTTCCATCGTTGGAGCAGCTGAGCTAGGGTGGAACATAGCGCAGCAGAAGCAAGACAAATGACACAAGGTTTTCTTTAACACATATCTGTAACAAAAGTAATTGTGTAAGGGCTTGTTTGAATTTGAGGATTCTACAATGCAATGATAGGAAATAGACAGGAATAGGATAGGAATGCACGTGCAAAACAGAGAATTTAAAAACACTTGATTTATGCCAATCCAGGTGTTTGATTCACAAGAATTGGAAGATCACAGGATGTAAAGAAGCAAGGTGAGATTAAGTCAAACCATAAGAAAATGTACAGTTATAATGATATTATGCTACTATCTCTTAGTCTTGTGCTTCATGAATAGGAATTTGAAAAGGAGGACAAGTGGAAATTAAAATTCCTACGGTTTTTCTTTCAAGGAGACACTAAAGGAAAAATTCCTACAATTTTCCTTTGCTACATTCCTTTGAACCAAATTCATGAATAGTAGTACCATAGGAAACTTTCCAATTCCTATGTTTTTCCTTCACTTTTCCTTTCAAGCACTGGCGATTCTAGTAGGCAGGCTTGATCAAGGAAAAGCCTACACTCCAAAAATGTTTTTGTGCTACTTCTATTACTTTGGACCCAGGCCACTGCCCTACTAGCTCAATTCCTAGGCCCATCGACAAATGCACAGCTCAAACGCACAGAGATTAATAATGATGGTGTTCAAGAGAGTCCATCATGGATAGCTAAGTTGCCTGGTACCTCACTGCTTGTCATATAGTCAGAGAAACTAATTGTATTTCACGTTACTGTGTGTGCTCTGTGGACAATATATATAACATGTAGAGTAAAAAGAGATGCAACAAGTGTATAACCTCTTTGGCGAAGCCATGTCGATCTCAGCGTGATTGGGTTGGTTGTGAGGATGATCCGACTGACTTGGCTGTCAGAGGAGGGGAAGAAGATCCTAGGCATCTAGAGATGGAGCCCAGGGTACTGCTCCGCTGTGATGGAGGGTTTCGTCATTGGGGCAGCTCCGGTGAGTTGTACGACGCTGATACGTCTCCAACGTATCTATAATTTTTGATTGCTCCATGCTATATTATCTACTGTTTTGGACTATATTGGGCTTTATTTTCCACTTTTATATTATTTTTGGGACTAACCTATTAACCGGAGGCCCAGCCCAGAATTGTTGTTTTTTTGCCTATTTCAGTGTTTTGGATAAACGGAATATCAAACGGAGTCCAAACGGAATAAAATCTTCGGGAACGTGATTTTCTCACCGAACGTGATCCAGGAGACTTGGAACCTGCTCCAAGGAACAAAAGAGGCGGTCACGAGGGTGGGGGGCGCCCACCCCCCCAGGGCATGCCCCCTGCCTCGTGGGCCCCTCGTTGCTGCTCCGGCGTACTTCTTCCTCCTATATATACACACGTACCCCCAAACAATCAGAACAGGAGCCAAAAACCTAATTCCACCGCTGCAACTTTCTGTATCCACGAGATCCCATCTTGGGGCCTGTTCCGGAGCTCCGTCGGAAGAGGGCCGTCATCACGGAGGGCTTCTACATCATCATAGCCCCTCCGATCAAGTGTGAGTAGTTTACCTCAGACCTTCCGGTCCATAGTTAGTAGCTAGATGGCTTCTTCTCTCTCTTTGAATCTCAATACAAAGTTCTCCCCCTCTCTTGTGGAGATCTATTCGATGTAATCTTCTTTTTGCGGTGTGTTTGTTGAGATCGATGAATTGTGGGTTTATGATCAAGTCTATCTATGAATAATATTTGAATCTTCTCTAAATTCTTTTAAGTATGATTGGTTATCTTCGCAAGTCTCTTTGAATTATCCGTTTGGTTTGGCCAACTAGATTGGTAGTTCTTGCCATGGGAGAAGTGCTTAGCTTTGTTCGATCTTGCAGTGTCCTTACCGAGTGACAGAAGGGGCAGCAAGGCACGTATTGTATCGTTGCCATCGAGGATAACAAGATGGGTTTTATATCATATTGCATGAATTTATCTCTCTACATCATGTCATCTTGCTTAAGGCGTTACTCTGTTTTTAACTTAATACTCTAGATGCATGCTGGATAGCGGTCGATGAGTGGAGTAATAGTAGTAGATGCAGAATCATTTTGGTCTACTTGTCACGGACGTGATGCCTATATACATGATCATGCCTAGATATTCTCATAATTATGCTCAATTCTATCAATTGCTCAACAGTAATTTGTTCACCCACCGTAGAATACTTATGCTCTTGAGAGAAGCCACTAGTGAAACCTATGGCCCCTGGGTCTATTCTCATCACATCAATCTCCACTACTTTTATATTGTTTTGCTATTTACTTTGCCTTTACTTTTTACTTTGCATCTTTATACCAAAAATACCAAAAATATTCTATCTATCAGATCTCACTCTCGTAAGTGACCGTGAAGGGCATGACAACCCCTAATCGCGTCGGTTGTGAGTAGCTATCGTTTTGTGCAGGTACGAGGGACTTGAGCATGGGCTCCTACTGGATTGATACCTTGGTTCTCAAAAACTGAGGGAAATACTTACGCTACTCTGCTGCATCGTCCCTTCCTCTTCGGGGAAAACCAACGCAAGCTCAAGATGTAGCAAGAAGGATTTCTGGCGCCGTTGCCGGGGAGTCTACGCAAAAAGTCAATATACCAAGTACCCATCGCAATCCATATCTCTCGCATTACATTATTTTCCATTTGCCTCTCGTTTTCCTCCCCCCCAATTCACCCTTGCCGTTTTATTCGCCCTCTCTCTATCCTCCCTCTCTATTTGCCTTTTTGTTTGCTCATGTGCTAGTTTGCTTGCTTGTCGTTATGTCTGAAATTGGGGAAGTTATCGCCAATATGGGCGATAACAATATCATGGAAAATTCTGATGCTCCTGCTGAAGAACCTACCATCTTTCATACAAAAAAATTCCGTGTTGGTAGTGGTAATATTATTGGAAAAGGAGTTATTCAAGATTTCTTTACTTGTGCCGGTGCTTTACCTTCTATGGGTAGTTCTATTCTTCACAGAACTAGTAGTCTTGCGGACGCTATTGCCATGCTTGTAGTTGAACTTGAAAGACAATTCATGCACATGCATCCTTCCATACAAAGGATTTTTCTGGAATTTTCTAATATTGAGCATTCTTCTGTTAAGCATGCCGCTACTATCTTTTTGGCTCATGAGTTTAGATTCATAATAAGAGAAGCCAAAGAAATCTTTGCGCATTATAGGGTGGACGCTTGTCGTCCTCCCATAGAGGTTGTCCTCTTAGATCCAGAAGAAATAATGCGTTTCCAATCTCTAGATTATGTTGCTTTTAATGAAAATCTTAGAAGAAGGGTTCCTACCAATGTTTTAGTTGATAGAATTTCTGAACTTAATGATGATTTGGCTATTCGAAATAATGAACTAGGATATTCTCTTGAATATAGGCTCACAAAGTTCTCTCAAAAGAATGCTTATAATGATGAATTGGTTGTGCATTATGAAGGACCGAAGGAGGAACCTATACCCCCCAAGGTTGATCTTGGGGACTTTTGTCCCATTAAATTTAGTCCTTTTGATTAATTTTTCTTGCCTCAAAGAAAACTTGCTGCCGAACATAGAGAATATGAAATGAGTTTCACCAATCTATCTTATTACTATGGCAATACCTAGATCTATCCTTGCTCGTTATGCCTAGCTAGGGGCGTTAAACGATAGCGCTTGTTGGGAGGCAACCCAATTTTATTTTTATTCCTTGCTTTTTGCTCCTGTTTAGTAATAAATAAATTATTTAGCCTCTGTTTTGGTTGTTTTTTTTGTGTTCAATTAGTGTTTGTGCCAAGTAGAACCGTTGGGAAGACTTGGGGAAAGTCTTGTTGAGCTTGCTGTAAAAAACAGAAACTTTAGCGCGCACGAGAACTGCTGTCATTTTTATTTAAAGAGTGCTATTTAGTTAATTATTTTTGCATATGATTAATAGATAAATTACTCACGTCCAGAAATTTATTTTAGAATTTTTGGGGTTCCAGGTCTTGCGCTAGCTACAGATTACTACAGACTATTCTGTTTTTGACAGATTCTGTTTTTCGTGTGTTGTTTGCTTATTTTGATGAATCTATGGCTAGTAAAATAATTTATAATCCATAGAGAAGTTGGAATACAGTAGGTTTAACACCAATATAAATAAATAATGAGTTGATTACAGTACCTTGAAGTGGTCTTTTGTTTTCTTTCGCTAACGGAGCTCACGAGTTTTCTATTTTGAGTTTTGTGTTGTGAAGTTTTCAAGTTTTGGGTGAATTCTTTTGATGGATCATGGAACAAGGAGTGGCAAGAGCCTAAGCTTGGGGATGCCCATGGCACCCCCAAGATAATCCAAGGACACCAAAAATTCAAAGCTTGGGGATGCCCCGGAAGGCATCCCCTCTTTTCGTCCACTTCCATCGGTAATTTACTTGGAGCTATATTTTTATTCACCAACATGATATGTGTTTTGCTTGGAGCGTCTTGTATTATTTGTGTCTTTGTTTGCTAGTATACCACAATCATCCTTGCTGTACACACCTTTTTAGAGAGCCATACATGAATTAAGATTTGATAGAATACTCTATGTGCTTCACTTATTGTCGGTGTACTAGAGTTGGGGTACCCTAGTATCCCGAACTCGTGCACGGGCAGTCGCAGCATCCCGCGGCAAGGCTTGCCGGGTGGCCGCCAAGACCCTCCGCGGCTACTTTGAAGACCATTCAAGAACAAAGTACTCAAAACAAGGCCCCGGCAAGAGGAGCTTGCCGGGAAGGCCAACCAAGGCCCCGGCAAGAGGAGCTTGCCGGGAAGGCTATCAAAAGCACCTCGAGACCCCGGCAAGAGGAGCTTGCCGGGAAGTCCACTCGAGGCATTTCAAGGAACTTGCCGCGGCGCGCTGCGCGCCCCGGCAAGACCCGGTGAGCGACAAGCTCCCGCGCGCGACAAGACGACGAACGCGGCAAGGCGCTTGCCGCGGCGAACCGCCTCTCCGAGCCCGCGCTCCAGCACACCCGCCCACGTGTCGCTCTCCCGAGCACACGTGGCGGGAGGCCGTGCAGCTAGGGGTGCGTGGTGGCGAGCAGGCGCTGACAAGATAACCATCGTGGCAAACGGTGGCGTCCCTGGAGGTCCCTTTCGGTACTGTTTAGGCGACACAGACGGGCATTTAATGCCCTTGTCCCTTGCCGTCAGGGTTAGGTATGATAACACTGTAGCAGGTAGCTGTGCCTACTACAGAACCTAGCTGTGCCTACCACAAGCACCTTTCCATTTTTGCCCTTTACCTCCGTTGCTATGTCGGTAACCCCTTGAGCATATAAAAGGAGGCCCGAGTGCAACGAGGGGGGGGGAGAGAGCCACTTCGTCCACTCACGCTCGGTCTCGCTAGCTGCTGGAGTGTACTGTAGCACTCCGCGCTCCCGAGCTAGAAGTCAATACCAAACCACAAAGCAGGAGTAGGGTTTTACGCATCCGTGCGGCCCGAACCTGGGTAAATCGCTCGCGTGCTTCGCCTCGATTTGCCCTTTGCACGACCAACCGCCCGCGTGTTTCGCCTCGATCTGCTCTTTGCGCGACCTCCGCCCCCCGCCGAACCGAAAGGGACCCGGTCCGCCGGTCCCATAGGTGTCCGTGGATCAGAAACCCCGGCATCTTTGGCGCGCCAGGTAGGGGGCGTCGAAGTTGTGTGAACCAGATCCGGTGTCCTCGCGGGCTAGATCTTCATCATCTTCATCGATCTCGCGGGCTAGATCTTCATCATCTTCGTCAACATGCCGCCAAAGAAGAAGGTTTCGGAGGCAGCTGCTCCGTCCGCGCCGAGCCAGCCGCCGCCGGAGCAAACGGTTGGTGAGGCAGGCGCCGGCGGAAGGACACGCGTCGACGAGGGAACTCACAGTGCTGCCAGGTCTCGGGACAAGGCTGCGCTGCCCCCCGGCGGCGTAGCCGGCTCCCGCGACGACCGGGCGCACTCCAAGACATCGGCGTCCGTGCATGCACCGCGCCCATCTCAGGGGGCTCGGGACCGGCAGCGTCATGGTATTCACGGTACCATGCGTTCGCTAGATCAAGATCGAGCTGGTGGATCTCGGCGCGCTCTGGACCGCCATGCACGTCAACCTGCTGACGAGTAAGGGAGATAAGTCGCCAAAGTTTGAGCAATCAGATTTTTAAAATTTTAAGTTATCTCCCTTGAACGACCGCACTTTGTATGGGAAACCTGTGCGCGGAGGAGCCAACTCGTAGCTGGCTGTGCCCTTGCGTTGTTTCGAGCTCGCTCAACAACATTAAGTGAGCTGCGGCTAGTTGCTTAACTAGCCACGCCCTTGCATTGTTTCGAGCCTGCTCAACAACGTAAGCGAGCTGCGACTAGTTGCTTAACTAGCCGCGCCCTTACTTTGCTTCGAGCCTGCTCAGCAACTTAAGTTAGCTGCAGCTAGCTGCGACAAGGTTTCTTGCCGGTAGCGGCACCGCCGACAGGCTGCTGATGTTCCGCACTCAGCGCTAGCGGCTCGGGTGCCTGCACCGGCAAGTTCCCTAAAAGCGTAGGGCAAAAACATACAAAGGGAGGAGTCAAGTAAAGGGAGTAACGTGAGGAAGGCGACCTTGTTCTTCGGCGCGTTCATTCCACCAAGAATTCCAACAAGTTGACGCCGAAGTGGGAAGGCCCTTACCGGGTGAAACGGGTCACTAGGCCCGGCGCTGTCCGCCTTGAGACCGAAGATGGCATTCCGGTGAGCAACTCCTGGAACATCGAGCCTCTTCGTAAGTTTTACCCGTAAGGCGCGGTTGCCGGACCCTGTCCGGCAACCACCCTTTTTGTACAAAGTCTTGCCGCTGTTGCATGTGATCCTTTGTACAAAGCCGGGCGCAGATCCCGTGCATAAGTAAAGCCCGTGTGCTCCGCACATTTTTTCAATGTTATGCTTCCTATTTTCTGGCATATATGATCTGACACTTTGTGCAGCACCTACTCCGCGGTAAGCAATAACGAGCCATAAGGCTCCATATCTGTATTTTCTCTTCTTTCTTTTTCACAAGGAAAGGAAGGCTTCCTCGCGCACAAGTTTGCCGGGGGGAAAAGGAGAAGATGATGGTATGGACCAGGCGTCGTTCAAGAGTTTCGCCTTGCCGGGAAGCAAACAACAGAAAGATAAGTTGCCAAAGCTTGAGCAGTCAGATTTTTTAAATTTTAAGTTATCTCCCCTGAGCGGCCGCACCTTGTATGGAAAACCTGTGCGCGGAGGAGCCAACTCGTAGCTGGCTGCGCCCTTGCGTTGTTTCGAGCTCGCTCAACAACATTAAGTGAGCTGCGGCTAGTTGCTTAACTAGCCACGCCCTTGCATTGTTTCGAGCCTGCTCAACAACGTAAGTGAGCTGCGACTAGTTGCTTAACTAGCCGCGCCCTTACTTTGCTTCGAGTCCGCTCAGCAACTTAAGTTAGCTGCAGCTAGCTATGACAAGGTTTCTTGTCGGTAGCGGCACCGCCAGCAGGCTGCTGACGTTCCGCACTCAGCGCTCGCGGCTCAGGTGCCTGCACCGGCAAGTTCCCTAAAAGCGTAGGGTAAAAGCATACAAGGCAAGGAACCAAGTAAAGGGGAATAACCTAGCAATCACTACCCATGAGAAAATTATATTACAGAATAGCTTGTCGCAGCTCTAACAGATGTTTTCGATGGCATAGCTAGCAGCGACAAGAAAAGAAGGAAGCAGGCGGCCTAATCTACGCGATCGCCTTCGACCCGCTTGATCCCGCTCACCTTGTCCACAATGGGTGCGACAAGGGCCTTGAGCTCCTCCAGGTCAGCTTCTGGCGGCAAGGACCTGAGGATGTTGGTGAGGCGGAGGCCCGGATTGCGAAAGGCCACCTTCATCAACACTTTCTCGAGGGCCCCTGCGCAGATCTCGCGCGACTCATCAGCCAGCTGCTTTGGGATCCTATCCCGAAGCCGCTGGAGCGCCGTCGCCACGCCCTGGAAGAACAGAGTGAGCTTGGCGCTGGGTTGGAGGTTCTCATCGGAGGAGTACCCGAGGTCCTCCATCCCCAGCTGCGCCAACTCCTTATCGATGTCCCGGGCGGCGTTCACGAGGCTCTCCGTCCATTGCTCCACCGTATCCCTAAAGGCGTTTTGGGTGGTGGCCGCACTCTCCAGCAACGCCTTCTCGGCCTCGATCTCCTTCTTCAGGGTCGCCTCCTGCTCCTTGGCGTCGTCCAGCGCCTTGGTCAAAGCGACCAGCTTCAACTCAAGATCCACGTTGGAGACCTTGGCGGCGCTGAGCTCCTTGCCCTTCTCGAAGAGATCAGCCTCCAGCCGCGCCACCTTCGCCTTCAACTCCTCCTTGGCGGCCTCGGCGGCGGCGGCAGCGTCCTCCGCTTGTTTGAGGGCTCCGCCAAGTTTCTCCTCGCGCGCGGCAAGCTCCTCCTCATGAGCGTCGAGGTTGACCTTCCGCTGCGCCAGCTCGCCCTCCTCCGCAGCTAGATTTACAGCGGCTAGTCACTGCAGCTCTTCGGTTTCGGCCTTCTCGAGGAGAAAGGCCTTCCGCGCTTCTGCAAGCTGCTCCCACTCCACCGCCAGGGATCGGACAGCTTCCCGGTGGAAACCCCCGAGCTCCTCCGCGCGTCTTTCGATGTCAGCTCCCGCCTTCGCGACAAGTGCCTCGCGGGACTCCAGCTTGGCCTGCCGCGTGCGGTAGAGCGACATCAACTTCCGCAGCAGCCGCTCTTCTTCGGGCTCGTTGCTGCTGCTGCTTGGCGCGTCGACTAGCTTCAACCCCGCGGAGGCGAGCACTTCTCCGTCGAAGACCTCCCCCTTGACCGGCGCCCTGGAGCTCGATGCCCAGGGGAGGTTGATGAAGACGCCTTCGCCGGCCTTCAAGTAAAAGCCCGGCTGGGGCTCCTCGACGCTTGGCGCTGCGGCTTCGGCGGATGGGTCGGCGTTCGGTGTAGCGCCTGGCGCTCCTGTGGCCTCTGGGCCGTCGGTACGATCGCCAGATCCCTCGCCAGCCGCCGCGGCACCAGCCTTGGCGGCCTCGGCACCGGTGGGATCACCCGCGCCGGCCACGTCCTCGGCGGCGACCTCTGTCTCCATCTGCTCCGCAGCGGATGGATCTGACGGCCGGAAAAGGGGAGAAGAGTCAAACAGAATCCAGCAAAAACTCATAAAGATTAAGAAAAGAAGGATCCAAGAAGGGAAGTTTTGAAGCAAGGGGAGTACCTGCACCAGGCTCTACGGTCGTGGTCTCCGTCGTCGGGGGGCCGCTGACGCTGTCCCTCGCCGGAGAACCCTCCCTTGCCGGAGACTTCTCCCCCGCCGGGGAGCCTTCACTTACCGGAGAGTTCTCCCTTGTCGGGGAATTCTCCCTTGGCTCCTGGTGGGGCTGCTCGGCTCCTACACATGTCAACAAACAGATATCAGCAAAGACAAGTACCCAAGTGCGCCTCGCGGCAGAAAGTAAATCACACACTTACGCTGGGGGCTGCCATGGAGGAAAGTTGCCAGGTCCGGCAAGGTTATCTCGGGCGCGCCACCTGTTGTCGCAGTGGGCTCGTCCTCGATGGTGATTGCCGGGGGCTTAGCTCTCTTTGCCGCTCTCTGGGCCAGAGTCCTAAAGAGGAAAGGATTCAGGGAAAAGCAAGTGAGGAGCAAGACCAACAGCAAAAACTGAAGAAATGCAAGTGCAGCGAGAGAAGCTTACTCTTCTTCATCCTCCTCGTCGGAGCTTAGCGCGGAGAAGTCGAAGCCCGGCGTGCGCCCGGCGGGAGGAGGCGGAGGAGAAGCTTCCCTTGGCCGCTTGGCGGGAGCAGTGGCGGCGGTCCGAGACGACCCCGCTCCGGCCGTTGGCACGGCGTGAGTGGCGGCAGGGACCGCAGCGGTGGTCCGGCTAGACTCCGCTCCAGTTGCCGTCGTGGGATGAGACACTCCCGCGGCAACGGTGCTTGCCGTGGTCAAGCGTGTCACGCGACGTGGCGACTGTTGGCCCACTTGCCGCTCCGCTACATCACCAACCTCACGGAGGCGCCTTCTTGGTGGGGTTGGAGGCTCTGCTTCTGGTGGGCTGGCTGAAGACGAGGAGGAAGAAGAGTCGATTTGCAACGAGCCGCTCGTGTCCTTGGTGGGCTCGCTCGGCTCGGCGTCACGCTCGGCAAGATCCTTCTTGCCGGCAGGCTCCCCTCACTCGGCACGGCTTGCCACTTCTGCTGCGTCCGCCTCTGCCGTGGTGAACCCAAACTCACCCGCGGCTGCGGCTGCCGCCGCCTCCTCCAGCCTGGTGGCGATGCGCGCCATCTCCGCGTCAGTGGTGTCGCGGGTGAGGCCGTCCTTCTCGTCGGGGCGGACTGCCACTTCCACCAAGTCGTCGAAGAACTGCTGCACGACCTCGTCGGCAGGCTCCTGCCAAGTTGGCACAATCCCGTGCGAGTCGCACTCCGGCATCATTGCACGGATGCGGTCGAGCGCGGAATTGTTGCACAAAGGCACGACGCCCCCCAGCAACCTGAACACCTCGGGATGCTGGGGGTCATATTTGAATAGCTCCTGCAGCATCGCGTTGAGCTCCAGGACTGTGAAGTTGTAGTTGAGGCCCGGCCGCAGCCTCATGATATCTGCCGCATTCTTGAACTCCCAAGAGGGCCTCCCTCGTTCCTGCAGGGGGGCGATGCGGCGGCGAAGGAAGTCTGCGCCAACAGCGCTGACAGTAAGCCCGGCGAGCCTGAGGCGCAGGATCCTGGTGGCAGCAATTCTCAGCCTGTCATCCTCCGGGGCCAGGTCGCTCCAATCGCCGCTGTGTACTACTGGGATTTGGCGCCGGGTGGTGAACGGCTGCGGATCCTCTTCGACAATCCAGCACCAATCCGCCCTCCACTCCTCCCACTTGCCGCGGAATTCTCCCTCCAGATAGGTCTCCTTCTTGCCGGCCCTTGAGACCCAGGCAATCCCGCCGGATAGAGGCTCTCCTCTCTCCACTCGGGGTATGAAAAAATGGCGGAAGAGGGCTACGTTGGGAAGGACTCCGACAAAGTTTTTCGCACAGATGTGCGAAAACTGCCATTGTCAGGACGGCGTTGGGGGTGAAGTCGAGGAGGTGGAATCCATAGGTGTTCATGATGTCACAGAAGAAATCAGAGAAAGGCGGGCAGAGCCCGCAGTAGAAGAACAATGCGAAGAAGGCGTATCCAGTCGGAGCCTCCTTGCAAGCGGCGGCGGGGAGTACCTTTGTGCGCGGATGCGCGCGCGTCTCCGCCGACCAGAACAGAGAGTAGTCCTCCCACAGCTCCTTCGCGCCGAGCCTGGGGGGGAAAACGGACCGCTTCTTCCGCAGCGCCTCGGTCGTCTTCATGGTCTTCCCCTTGTCGGCTTTTGGGGCCATGGCGGAAGCAGTGGAGGAGGTCGACGGCGTTGGTGGTGCTAGTGGCGGTGGGGGGCGGAGCGCTGCTCTCTCTCTCTCTCTCAGCTTTGGGGAGGCGAGGGAGCGGCAGAGATTTCTGAGATTGGGAACGGCAACGGGCGAATGGGCCAACTGCCCCTGTTTCCCCTGCTTTTAAAGGGGGGAGGGGGCGGACGTTCTGCATTTCGAGAAAAGGAACCCCCACGACCTCCCCACGACGCCACATTCAACGCGCGCCGTTCTGGGAGGGCGCGGTGGAAGCGGAGAGGTCTGCGGCGTGACCTAGGCCGCGCGTGCCCGTGCACTGTTTTGGGCCTGGCCCAACAGCGCTCGGCACCGTGTCTGGCCCAGGCCCGGGGGCTCCTGTCGGTGTACTAGAGTAGGGGTACCCTAGTATCCCGAACTCATGCACGGGCAGTCGCAGCATCCCGCGGCAAGGCTTGCCGGGTGGCCGCCAAGACCCTCCGCGGCTACTTTGAAGACCATTCAAGAACAAAGTACTCAAAACAAAGCCCCGGCAAGAGGAGCTTGCCGGGAAGGCCAACCAAGGCCCCGGCAAGAGGAGCTTGCCGGGAAGGCTATCAAAAGCACCTCGAGACCCCGGCAAGAGGAGCTTGCCGGGAAGTCCACTCGAGGCATTTCAAGGAACTTGCCGCGGCGCGCTGCGCGCCCCGGCAAGACCCGGTGAGCGACAAGCTCCCGGGCGCGACAAGACGAGGAACGCGGCAAGGCGCTTGCCGCGGCGAACCGCCTCTCCGAGCCCGCGCTCCAGCACACCCGCCCACGTGTCGCTCTCCCGAGCACACGTGGCGGGAGGCCGTGCAGCTAGGGGTGCGTGGTGGCGAGCAGGCGCTGACAAGATAACCATCGTGGCAAACGGTGGCGTCCCTGGCGGTCCCTTTCGGTACTGTTTAGGCGACATAGACGGGCATTTAATGCCCTTGTCCCCTGCCGTCAGGGTTAGGTATGATAACACTGTAGCAGGTAGCTGTGCCTACTACAGAACCTAGCTGTGCCTACCACAAGCACCTTTCCATTTTTGCCCTTTACCTCCGTTGCTATGTCGGTAACCCCTTGAGCATATAAAAGGAGGCCCGAGTGCAACGAGGGGGGGGGGAGAGAGCCACTTCGTCCACTCATGCTCGGTCTCGCTAGCTGCTGGAGTGTACTGTAGCACTCCGCGCTCCCAAGCTAGAAATCAATACCAAACCACAAAGCAGGAGTACGGTTTTACGCCTCCGTGTGGCCCGAACCTGGGTAAATCGCTCGCGTGCTTCGCCTCGATTTGCCCTTTGCATGACCAACCGCCCGCGTGTTTCGCCTCGATCTGCTCTTTGCGCGACCTCCGCCCCCCGCCGAACCGAAACGGACCCGGTCCGCCGGTCCCATAGGTGTCCGTGGATCAGAAACCCCGGCACTTATATCTTTTGAGCTAGATAATTTTTCTCTATGTGCTTCACTTAGATCTTTTAGAGCACGGTGGTGGATTTGTTTTAAAGAAACTATTGATCTCTCATGGTTCACTTAAATTAATTTGAGAGTCTCTTAATAGCATGGTAATTTGCCTAATAATAATATGCTTGGTATTCAAGATTTGTGAAACTTTCTTTTGAGTGTGTTGAATACTAAGAAAAGATTGAAGCATGGTAATTGTTTTGAGATATGGAGGTGATAATATTAAAGTCATGCTAGTTGAGTAGTTGTGAATTTAAAGAATACTTGTGTTGAAGTTTGTGATTCCCGTAGCATGCATGTATGGTGAACTGTTATGTGATGAAGTCGGAACATGATTTATTTATTGATTGTCTTCCTTATGAGTGGCGGTCGGGGACGAGCGATGGTCTTTTCCTACCAATCTATCCCCCTAGGAGCATGCACGTAGTACTTTGCTTTGATAACTTCTAGATTTTTGCAATAAGTATATGAGTTCTTTATGACTAATGTTGAGTCCATGGATCATACACACTCTCACCCTTCCACCTTTTGCTAGCCTCTCTAATACCGCGCACCTTTCACCGGTATCATACACCTACCATATACCTTCCTCAAAAAAGCCACCATACCTACCTATTATGGCATTTCCATAGCCATTCCGAGATATATTGCCATGCAACTTTCCACCATTCCGTTTATTATGACAAACTACATCATTGTCATATTGCATATCCCGGTACACCGCCGGAGGCATTCATATAGAGTCATATTTTTCTCTAAGTATCGAGTTGTAATTGATGAGTTGTAAGAAAAATAAAAGTGTGATGATCATCATTATTAGAGCCTTGTCCCAGTGAGGAAAGAATGATGGAGACTATGATTCCCCCATAAGTCGGGATGAGACTCCGGACGAAAAAAAAGAGGCCAAAGAAGCCCCAAAAAAAAGAGGCCATAAAAAAGAGAAAAGGCCCAAATAAAAAGAATAAAAAAATGAGAGAAAAAGAGAGAAGGGACAATGTTACTATCCTTTTACCACACTTGTGCTTCAAAGTAGCACCATGATCTTCATAGTAGAGAGTCTCTCATATTATCACTTTCATATACTAGTGGGAATCTTTCATTATAGAACTTGGCTTGTATATTCCAATGATGGGCTTCCTCAAATTGCCCTAGGTCTTCATGAGCAAACAAGTTGGATTCACACCCACTTAGTTTCTTTTTGAGCTTTCATATACTTATAGCTCTAGTGCATCCGTTGCATGTCAATCCCTACTCACTCACATTGATATCTATTGATGGGAATCTCCATAGCCCGTTGATACGCCTAGTTGATGTGAGACTATCTTCTCCTTTTTGTCTTCTCCACAACCACCATTCTATTCCACCTATAGTGCTATATCCATGGCTCACGCTCATGTATTGCGTGAAGATTGAAAAAGTTAGAGTATGAAACAATTGCTTGGCTTGTCATCGGGGTTGTGCACGATTTAAATACTTTGTGTGGGGAAGATGGAGCATAGCCAGACTATATGATTTTGTAGGGATAACTTTCTTTGTCCATGTTATTTTGAGAAGACATAATTGCTTTGTTAGTATGCTTGAAGTATTATTATTTTCTATGTCAATATAAACCTTTGTCTTGAATCTTTCTAATCTGAATATTCATACCACAATTAAGAAGATTTGCATTGAAATTATGCCAAGTAGCACTCCACATCAAAATTTCTCTTTTTATCATATACCTACTCGAGGATGAGCAGGAATTAAGCTTGGGGATGCCTGATACGTCTCCAACGTATCTATAATTTTTGATTGCTCCATGCTATATTATCTACTGTTTTGGACTATATTGGGCTTTATTTTCCACTTTTATATTATTTTTGGGACTAACGTATTAACCGGAGGCCCAGCCCAGAATTGCTGTTTTTTGCCTATTTCAGTGTTTCGGATAAACGGAATATCAAACGGAGTCCAAACGGAATAAAATCTTTGGGAACGTGATTTTCTCATCGAACGTGATCCGGGAGACTTGGACCCTGCTCCAAGGAACAAAAGAGGCGGTCACGAGGGTGGGGGGCGCCCCCCAGGGCGCGCCCCCTGCCTCTTGGGCCCCTTGTTGCTCCTCCGGCGTACTTCTTCCTCCTATATATACACACGTACCCCCAAACGATCAGAATAGGAGCCAAAAAACTAATTCCACCGCCGCAACTTTCTGTATCCAAGAGATCCCATCTTGGGGCCTGTTCCGGAGCTCCGCTGGAAGAGGGCCGTCATCACAGAGGGCTTCTACATCATCATAGCCCCTCCGATGAAGTGTGAGTAGTTTACCTCAGACCTTCGGGTCCATAGTTAGTAGCTAGATGGCCTCTTCTCTCTCTTTGAATCTCAATACAAAGTTCTCCCCCTCTCTTGTGGAGATCTATTCGATCTAATCTTCTTTTTGCGGTGTGTTTGTTGAGACCGATGAATTGTGGGTTTATGATCAAGTCTATCTATGAATAATGTTTGAATCTTCTCTGAATTCTTTTATGTATGATTGGTTATCTTTGCAAGTCTCTTCGAATTATCCGTTTGGTTTGGCCAACTAGATTGGTAGTTCTTGCCATGGGAGAAGTGCTTAGCTTTGGGTTCGATCTTGCGGTGTCCTTACCCAGTGACAGACGGGGCAGCAAGGCACGTATTGTATCGTTGCCATCGAGGATAACAAGATGGGGTTTATTTCATTGCATGAATTTATCTCTCTACATCATGTCATCTTGCTTAAGGCGTTACTCTGTTTTTAACTTAATACTCTAGATGCATGTTGGATAGCGGTCGATGAGTGGAGTAATAGTAGTAGATGCAGAATTGTTTCAGTCTACTTGTCACAGACTCGATGCCTATAGACATGATCATGCCTAGATATTCTCATAATTTTGCTCAATTCTATCAATTGCTCAACAGTAATTTGTTCACCCACCGTAGAATACTTATGCTCTTGAGAGAAGCCACTAGTGAAACCTATGGCCCCCGAGTCTATTCTCATCATATCAATCTCCACTACTTTTATATTGTTTTGCTATTTACTTTGCCTTTACTTTTTACTTTGCATCTTTATACCAAAAATACCAAAAATATTCTATCTATCAGATCTCACTCTCGTAAGTGACCTTGAAGGGCTTGACAACCCCTAATCACGTTGGTTGCGAGTAGCTATCGTTTTGTGCAGGTACGAGGGACTTGAGCGTGGGCTCCTACTGGATTGATACCTTGGTTCTCAAAAACTGAGGGAAATACTTACGCTACTCTGCTACATCATCCCTTCCTCTTCGGGGAAAACCAACGCAAGCTCAAGACGTAGCAGATGCCGAGGCTGAAGCAGGACAAGAGAGACAACGTTAACCTGAGTGGAATTCTAATAGCATCTCCAATAGATGACGTAAAATACATAACCACAAAGTGTTAGATGTAAAATACATCAACCGCTCATCTCTAAACTTAACTGTCAAAACTGAATTTAACTGTCAAAACTGAACTTAACTGTCGAAACTGAATTTTTCTGTCGAAACTGAACGCACTAGTAGCAGAAAAGTAGTAGCAGTAGCAGCAGCGCGTGCGAGAGCCGGGGCAGCTGTTCGTGTAGCAGCGTCAGGTGAGGCTACCCTGAGCCGCCAGCCACCACCGGCCAAACAGCTGCCCCCACCACCCACGGCCGGCGGTGCGCCACCCTGCTCGCCCGAAACCACTCCCCACCGCCGGTCCGCCGCCACCCCGGCCATCCCTCTAGCCCCCCCCCCCGTGCCGAGATTTTTCTCCGGTGATCCCCACACCACCGCCCCACCACCGCCGGCGACCACCGCCCCCACCCTGAACCCTAAGATAGATACTGGGGTACCTCTCCGGCGAGCCCCCCTCCCCGTTGCGGCTGGTTCTTCCTTAACTCCGGCGAGCCCCCCCCACCCCCTGAAAATCGACTGACCCGAAAGTCAATTCAGTCGACTGAAGTGTAGCTAAATCGGAGCAGCATCGCAAGCAAGAGCAAGAGCGAGAGCAGCAGCAAGAGCAAGAGCAAGAGCATACCAAGCGGGGGTAGGGATGGCAATTTTATCCATGGATTTGGATACCCATGGATACCCGACCCCGTTGGGCAAGGGTATGGAGCACATTTTCGCCCATGGGTCCATGGATATGGATACCCATCAACAGTCGGGTTGGGCATGGTTATAGTTTGTGCTCCATGGATATCCAATGGATACCCATATGACATGTGGGGCCATATGCCAGTGATAGTAGAAAGAGTGAATCAATGGGAAATGGCAGGAAATATGCAACTTGTGCCATGAGCTATATGCTGCAGAATCAACCTCTGTTATGTCACACTTAAGGACTCATCGTATTACTTGTTTCCTACTTATGCATGTATCTTATGTTGTCATTTATGAGTGAATGATGATGAGTTAATTTGATCTTTGGGAAGGCTTCATGCTAGCTTTTCTACGCCCATGGAGCACCATGGGTATGTGGGTATCCAATGGGTTTGGGCATGGGCACAAGTTGTGCCCATGAATAATTTGGTGGATGGCCAGAGGGTGGGAAGATGGATCATGGGTTGGATTTGGACCAGCTCCACCCGCCCCAAACCCGACCCATTGCCATCCATGAGCGGGGGACCGAGAGCAAGAGCAGGGCAGCAACACGAGCGAGAGCTAAAGAAGTAGCAGCTCCTACTGATGTGGACGTCGCCGCCGAGGCAGTGATGCCATGGAGGAAGTGGCCGGTGACACAGCCGTGGATGGAGCCGCGCCGTGTCGGCTCGTGCTACCTCTTTTAACACTGCGTTGGTTTTCCCCAAAGAAGAAGGGATGATGCAGCAAAGTAGCATAAGTATTTCCCTCAGTTTTTCAGAACCAAGGTATCAATCCAGTAGGAGGCTACGCACGAGTCCCTCGCACCTGCACAAAACAAATAAATCCTCGCAACCAACGCAAATATGGGTTGTCAATCCCTATGGGGCCACTTACGAGAGTGAGATCTGATAGATATGATAAGATAATATTTTTGGTATTTTTATGATAAAGATGCAAAGTAAAATAAAGGAAAAGTAAATAGCAAAGTAAATAACTAAGTAGTAGGAGATTGATATGATAAAGATAGACCCGAGGGCCATAGGTTTCACTAGTGGCTTCTCTCAAGAGCATACGTATTCTACGGTGGGTGAACAAATTACTGTTGAGCAATTGACAGAATTGAGCATAGTTATGAGAATATCTAGGTATGATCATGTATATAGGCATCACGTCCGACATAAGTAGACGGACTCCTGCCTGCATCTACTACTATTACTCCACTCATCCACCGCTATCCAGCATGCATCTAGAGTATTAAGTTAAAAACAGAGTAACGCCTTAAGCAATATGACATGATGTAGAGGGATAGACTCATGCAATATGAAGAAAACCCCATATTGTTATCCTCGATGGCAACAATACAATACGTGCCTTGCTGCCCTTACTGTCACTGGGAAAGGACACCGCAAGATTGAATCCAAAGCTAAGAACTTCTCCCATTGCAAGAAAGATCAATCTAGTAGGCCAAACCAAACTGAAAATTCGAAGAGACTTGCAAAGATAACCAATCATACATAAAATAATTCAGAGAAGATTCAAATATTATCATAGATAGACTTGATCAGAAACCCACAATTCATCGGTCTCAACAAACACACCGCAAAAAGAAGATTACATCGAATATATCTCCACAAGAGAGGGGGAGAACATTGTATTGAGATCCGTAAAGAGAGAAGAAGCCATCTAGCTACTAACTATGGACCCGTAGGTCTGAGCTAAACTACTCACACTTCATCGGAGGGGCTATGGTGTTGATGTAGAAGCCCTCCGTGATCGATGCCCCCTCCGGCCGAGCTCCGGAACAGGCCTCAAGATGGGATCTCGTGGATACAGAAAGTTGCGGCGGTGGAATTAGGGTTTTGGCTCCGTATCTGATCGTTTGGGGGTACGTGGGTATATATAGGAGGAAGAAGTACGTCGGGGGGGCAACAGGGGGCCCAAGGGGGGGGGGGGTGCGCCTGGGGGGGGGGGTAGGCATGCCCCCTACCTCGTGGCCTCCTGTTACGTGGCTTGACATAGGGTCCAAGTCTCCTGAGTTGTATTCGATGAGAAAATCATGTTCCCGAAGGTTTCATTCTGTTTGGACTCCGTTTGATATTCTTTTTCTTTGAAACCCTAAAACAGGCAAAAAACTGCAATTCTGGGCTGGGCCTCCGGTTAATAGGTTAGTCCCCAAAATAATATAAAAGTGGATAATAAAGCCCAATAATGTCCAAAACAGTAGATAATATAGCATGGAGCAATCAAAAATTATAGATACGTTGGAGACGTATCAAGCATCCCCAAGCTTAATTCCTGCTCGTCCTCGAGTAGGTAAATGATAAAAACAGAATTTTTGATGCGGAGTGCTACTTGGCATAATTTTAATGTAATTCTTCTTAATTGTGGTATGAATATTCAGATCCGAAAGATTCAAGACAAAAGTTCATATTGACATAAAAATGATAATACTTCAAGCATACTAACTAAGCAATTATGTCTTCTCAAAATAACATGGCCAAAGAAAGTTCATCCCTACAAAATCATATGGTTTAGTCATGTTTCATTTTCGTCACACAAGAATGCTATCATCATGCACAACCCCGATGACAAGCCAAGCAATTGTTTCATACTTTAGTAATCTCAAACCTATAAACTTTCACGCAATATATGAGCGCGAGCCATGGACATAGCACTATAGGTGGAATAGAATATAATGAGGGGGGTTATGTGGAGAAGAAAAAAAAGGAGGAAGTCTCACATCAACAAGGCTAATCAGTGGGCTATGGAGATGCCCACCGATTGATGTTAATGTAGGGATTGCCATGCAACGGATGCACTAGAGCTATAAATGTATGAAAGCTCAACAAAAGAACCTAGTGGGTGTGCATCCAACTTGCTTGCTCACGAAGACCTAGGGCACTTGAGGAGGCCCATTGTTGGAATATACAAGCCAAGTTCTATAATGAAAAATTCCCACTAGTATATGAAAGTGATAACATGAGAGACTCTCTACTATGAAGATCATGGTGCTACTTTGAAGCACAAGTGTGGCAAAGGATAGTAACATTGTCCCTTCTCTCTTTTTCTCTCATTTATTTTCTTTTTTTTCTTTGGGCCTTTTCTCTTTTTTATGGCCTTTCTCTTTTTTTGGGCCTTCTCTTTTTTATGGCCTTTCTCTTTTTCTATTCCTCACTTGGGACAATGCTCTGGAAAATGATGATCATCACACTTCTATTTATTTACAACTCAATGATTACAACTCGATACTAGAACAAAGATGACTCTATATGAATGCCTCCGGCGGAGTACCGGGATATGCAATGGACCAAGAGTGACATGTATGAAAGAATTATGAACGGTGGCTTTGCCACAAATACTATGTCAACTACATGACCACTCTAAGCAATATGGCAATGATGAATGTGTCATGATGAACGGAATGATGGAAATTTGCATGGCAATATATCTGGGAATGGCTTTGGAAATGCCATAATAGGTAGGTATGGTGGCTGTTTTGAGGAAGATATAAGGAGGTTTATGTGTGAAAGAGCGTATCATATCACGGGGTTTGGATGCACGGGCGAAGTTTGCGCCAACTCTCAATGTGAGAAAGGGCAATGCACGGTACCGAAGAGGCTAGCAAGGATGGAAGGGTGAGAGTGCGTATAATCCATGGACTCAACATTAGTCATAAAGAACTCACATATTTATTGCAAAAATCTACAAGTCATCAAAAACCTCGGTACTACGCGCATGCTCCTAGGGGGATAGATTGGTAGGAAAAGACCATCGCTCGTCCCCGACCGCCACTCATAAGGAAGACAATCAAATAACACCTCATGTTTCAAATTTGTTGCATAATGTTTACCATTCGTGCATGCTACGGGACTTGCAAACCTCAACACAAGTATTTCTCAATTTCACAACTACTCAACTAGCACGACTTTGATATTATTACCTCCATGTCTCAAAACAATCGCCAAGCATCAAACTTCTCTTAGTATTCAACACACTCATAAGAAAGTTTTATTATTAATCATGCATACCAAGCATATTAGGATTTTAATCAAATTACCATGCTATTAAGACTCTCAAAATAATCCAAGTGAATCATGAGAGATCAATAGTTTCTATAAAACAAATCCACCACCGCGCTATATAAGTGAAGCACTAGAGCAAAATTATATAACTCAAAAGATATAAGCGAAGCACATAGAGTATTCTAACAAATTCCAAATCATGTATGGCTCTCTCAAAAGGTGTGGACAGCAAGTATGATTGTGGTAAACTAAAAAGCCAAGACTCAAATCATACAAGACGCTCCAAGCAAAACACATATCATGTGGCGAATAAAAATATAGCTCCAAGTAAAGTTACCGATAGAAGTAGACGAAAGAGGGGATGCCTTCCGGGGCATCCCCAAGCTTTGGCTTTTAGGTGTCCTTAGATTATATTGGGGGTCCAAGGGCATCCCCCAGCTTAGGCTCTTGCCAATACTTGTTCCATAATCCATCAAATCTTTACCCAAAACTTGAAAACTTCACAACACAAAACTTAAAGTAGAAAAACTCGTGAGCTCCGTTAGCGAAAGAAAACAAAAGACCACTTCAAGGTACTGTAATGAACTCATTCTTTATTTATATGGGTGTTATACCTACTGTATTCCAACTTCTCTATGGTTCATAAACTATTTTACTAGCCATAGATTCATCAAAATAAGCAAACAACACACGAAAAACAGAATCTGTCAAAAACAGAACAGTCTGTAGTAATCTGTATCTAGCGCAAGATCTGGAACCCCAAAAATTCTAACATAAATTTCTGGACGTGAGGAATTTATCTATTAATCATCTGCAAAAATAATTAACTAAATATCAATTTCCAAATAAAATGACAGCAGTTCTCGTGAGCGCTAAAGTTTATAGTTTTTACAGCAAGTTCAACAAGACTTTCCCCAAGTCTTCCCAACGGTTCTACTTGGCACAAACACTAATTAAACAAAAAAACACAACCAAAATAGAGGCTAGATAATTTATTTATTACTAAACAGGAGCAAAAGTCAAGGAATAAAAATAAAATTGGGTTGCCTCCCAACAAGCGCTATCGTTTAACGCCCCTAGCTAGGCATAACAAGCAAGAATAGATCTAGGTATTGCCATATTTGGCAGGCAATCCATAAGTGGATCTCATAATAGATTCATAAGGTAATTTAATTTTCTTTCTAGGAAAGTGTTCCATGCCTTTCCTTAATGGAAATTGGAATCTAATATTTCCTTCCTTCATATCAATAATTGCACCAATCGTTCTAAGGAAAGGTCTATCAAGAATAATAGGACATGAAGGATTGCAATCTATGTCAAGAACGATAAAATCTATGGCCACATAATTCCTATTTGCAACAATAAGAACATCATTAATTATTCCCATAGGTTTCTTAATAGTGGAATCCGCAAGGTGCAAGTTTAGAGAGCAATCATCAAAATCACGGAAACCTACCAAATCACACAAAGTCTTTGGAATCGTGGAAACACTAGCACCCAAATCACATAAAGCATAGCATTCATGATCTTTAAATTTAATTTTAATAGTTGGTTCCCACTCATCATAAAGTTTTCTAGGGATAGAAACTTCCAATTCAAGTTTTTCTTCATAAGATTACATCAAGGCATCAACGATATGTTTAGTAAACGCTTTATTTTGACTATAAGCGTGAGGAGAATTTAGCACGGATTGCAACAGGGAAATACAATCGATCAAAGCGCAATTTTCATAGTTAAATTCTTTGAAATCCATAATAGTGGGTTTAGCAATATCTATGGTTTTAATTTCTTCAATCCCACTTTTATCAAATTTAGCATCAAGATCAAAAGATTCAGAATTCTTGGAACGCCTTCTAGGTAAAGGTGGATCATATTCAGTCCCATCATTATCAAGATTCATATTGCAAAACAAAGATTTAATAGGGGACACATCAATAACTTTTAGATCTTCATCATTATTTTCATAGCAACTTGGTTTAGCGGCCATCTTATTAACTAGGGTAGCCTGCTTATCCGAAATTTCAGCAGTTAATTTCTCAAGATGAGCAAGTTGGGATCTTAAACCATCGAATTCTTTAGACATATCATCAAGCTCTTTATTCATAAAATTCATAAAACTTTTCTGTTCTTTAAGCTCGTTTCTGAAGAAACTATTATGTTCAAATTGCAAAACCATGAAAATCCCAACATTATTTTCGATTTCTTCTAACCTTTTAAGGTGAAGGTCACCAAATTTATGTAGAGCCATCGTGACAAGCAAGCAAACTAACACACAAGCAAACAAAAAGCAAGCGGGCAAAAAGAGGCAAATAGAGGAAGAGAGGGAGGATAGAGAGAGAGAGAGGGCAAATAAAATGGCAAGGGTGAAGTGGGGGAGAGGAAAACGGGAGGCAAATGGCAAATAATGTAATGCGGGAGATAAGGGTATGTGATGGGTACTTGTAAGTGCATCTAGTGCCACCCCTAGTTGGTTTTGGAGTATTGACGACAAACCTGGTTGAGGGACTAATGTGTTTGTCAGAATTGCAGGATAACATAGGTAGAAGTCCCTCATTGATTCGGTTTTCCTACCAGAGATGGCCCCTAAAAATGTATGAAGACATTGAAGTCAAAGGTGGTATGTGAAGACATTCACATTGAAGACTATGACAAGAGAAGACATCGCGTGAAGACTATGGAGCGCGAAGACTTAGCAGTTTCGTCGTTCTGTGTTTTTCTTTGTTGAGTCATAGGAACCACTGTACTGTTAAGTGGGGTCCAAGTGAACCAGTCAGAATGACTGAAGTGATGCTTAACCAAAATCCTATGTCTTCGAGTGAAGACTATGAGACCAAATCTTGTCCAGAGTTGGATAAGTCAGCTTTGCTTGTAGCCCAAGTAAAGTTGCCATGTGTGTTTGAAATCTGACCGTTGGAACATGTGTCAGTTCCTTAGTGACCCAGGGTCATTTCGGACAAATCAGGTCGGGTTGCCTAGTGGCTATAAATAGCCCACCCCCTACAACCATAAACGGTTGGCTGCTCAGAGTTAGTACACGGCTTTTGTCGTTTGAGAGCAACCCACCTCGAAGCCTTTGAGAGAGAATTCCTTGCGAGGATAAAGCCCTAACCATCCAGAGCCAAAGAGTGTTAGGCATCACTGAAGTCTTCTTGTCTGTGTGATCTGAAGACTTATTACACTTGAGGACTGTGAATCCTCCAGCCGGTTAGGCGTCACGTTCTGAGCATCCAAGAGTCATTGTGGATCACCAGTGAACGAAGTCTGTGAAGGTTTGGAAGTCTACCTTGAAGACTTACCAGAGTGATTGGGCGAGGTCTGTGTGACCTTAGCTCAAGGGGAATATGTTGAGGACTGAGTGTCCTGAGCTGCGTGTTCAGGACTGGGTGTCCGGGACTGTGTGTCCTCAGGTTTAAATACCTAGCCGCCCTAACCAGACATACAACTGTCACCGCAGTTGGAACTAGTCTACGAAACCTTTGTCTTCACCAAGCTCACTGGTTCTATCCTTCCCTTCCCTTTACTTACTGTTGGTCCTTGTGAAGTCATTGTATGATTGCTTTATCTTTTGTCTTCGCTGAGTGACTGCTTGTTCTGATTGGCTTCACAATATCTTCCTACATGATCTTTACTGCCTAGCTGCTATTAGTCATTGTGCTTTCACTCCATTGAATACTTGACTATGGTTTGCCTAGTGTAGTCTACCTTCCGCTGCATGGTAATAGGTTTATTTCTATCGTTTGTCTTCGAAACTTCCATGTTTTGAAGACTTTCATAAAAATCGCCTATTCACCCCCCTCTAGTCGATCACTAGCACTTTCAATTGGTATCAGAGCAAGGTACTCCCTTGTTCTGTGTGATTCGGTTTAACCACCTGGAGTTTTAGCTATGTCGACTGCAGGGATAATTAAAGTCTCCGCTGTGTGCCCCGTCTTCGATGGAACTAAATATCCCTACTGGAAGAATAAGATGCGCATGCATCTTGAAGCCATTGATGTCGACCTATGGTATGTCATCAAGAATGGCGTTCCCAAGGCTGGTGAAGGTGTCACCACTGCTGATGTCAAGAAGTTCGTTCAACTGGACTCCACTGCCAAGAACATCATCTGTGGTCATCTGACCAAAGGACAGTATGGCCGCGTGAGTGCTTTGGAAACATCTAAGCTAGTCTGGGACTGGCTCTCCAAGGTCAATGAAGGCGTCTCAACCCAGAGAGATCAGAGAATCACTGTCCTTCGCGACCTCTTAAACCGCTTCAAGAGAAATGACAATGAGAATGTCCAGCTCACGTTTGATCGACTCACCGACATCACAAATGAGCTTCAAGCCCTCGGCGCTACTGAGATCACCAAGCATGAACTCATCAAGACAATCCTGAGATCACTTGACAACTCGTTTGACACCCTAGCCCTGATGATTCAAGAACGTCCTGACTTCAAGACACTCGATCCGTCTGACATACTTGAGAGGCTCAACACACATGAGTTTCAGCTTTCTGAGAAAAGAGATATCTACGGTCCCAACTATGGGCGAACTCGTGCCTTGAAGGCAAAAGCTGTCTCCTCATCTAAAGAAGAATCTGACAGCAGCTCTGATGATCCTGAAGACATTGGAAAGGAGCTTGCTATGCTTGTGAAGAAGTTCCAAAAATTCACCAAGAAGAAAGGCTTCAGAAAATCCTCAAGATCAAGCTCAAGGAATGATGAAGCTTCTGCTCATGACTACAAGAAGAGAACATGCCACAAGTGCAAGAAACCTGGCCACTACATCTCTGAGTGTCCGCAGTGGGACAATGAGAACAAGACGAAAAAGAAGAGCAAGGAGTATGATTCTGATGACAAGAAGAAGAAGAAGAAATACTCAAAGTCTTCTTCCAAGTCTTCCTCAAAGTCTTCATCACACAAGAAGACCTCATCTGGCAAGACTCGTGCGTTTTTTGGCAAGGAAATGGATTCGGAGGAGGAATCCGCTTCTGAGGAGGCGGAGGTGGAGTCCGAGGAGGAGTGCGATTCTGGTGTGGCAAGTCTGGCTACAGCCTACGTTGGCAAGTCCATCTTCAACACTGAAGACAATGTCACCAACGCCGATGCTAATGACAAGGATGACTCCACTCCCACCTACTGCTTCATGGCACGCGGTGCCAAGGTAAACTCACGCGCCACTCACTATCAAACATCAAGTGAAGATGACTCTGATTGTGGTTCCAAACCCAGCTACAAAACACTTGCTAAAATTGCAACTGAACAACAGAAAGCTATGGAACATATTCAAAAACTATTAGACAAAAGCGATGACCTGTTGGATGCAGATGGGATGTACAAAAGCGATGACCTATTGAAACAGGGATGTACAAAAGTCTTCAAGGGCATCAGACACTATGTGATGTCCTCAAAAAGCAGATTCTGAACCGAAACCCTAGGAAAGAGGGTGTTGGGTTCGTAAGGAAAATGAATGCAGATGGCTCTTACTGGAAACCTGGGCAGTACCCCAAAACCACATGGGTTGCTGCAAAGGGACCTTTAGTGGATCCATCCACCCTATCTAGCTTCACTTGTGCTAATCCCATTGTTATTGATGAATCCTTTGATGCAAACTATAAACTATTTAAGAATCAGAATGGTGAAGTGTTTGCCAGGTATATTGGTACTAACTGCAGGAATGGGCCACCTATGAAGAAGGTCTGGGTGCCGAAAAGGTGTTTGGAGAATCTTCCTGTGAATGTCGTCATGACACCACAAGTGAAGAAGACAAACCCCAGACCACAGGCTTCATACGGCCCAAAGGCTTCATATAGACAGAGGACTCACCTGAGTCACACTAATGCAAATGTTTTGCAGGGAAGCCATACTCAGGCCTATGAATATGAGCGCGGTTCATCAAACCGCCATGTTCATAAGACCAAGAACTATTCTGCTTATTGTTATGAGTACTATTGTCCACCTGCAAGAGTTTTTGCTAGGGCTCCAAAGCCAAAGTTCTCAGATGCTGCACTTAGACTCATTGCTTCAAAGCCACCCTTGAAGATGTGGGTGGCTAAGAAAGCTTAACTCTCTTTTTCAGGGAAAGGTCTCCAGCCGAAAACCAAAATCGTCTGACGCTATTGCTGGGGACCTTAAACATCTTGTAGGGTGCAAGATCAAATGCCCAAATGGTCTTATTATGTACTTTATTCCTAAGTCGCTTGCTACTTGCCCTATCAGTCCTAATCTTGATCTAAGCTTTCATAATCCACTGGCTCGTCAAATGTTTTTGCTTCACAATTCTCTTCGTGAAGCCTATCCCCCTAACTGCACTGTAGGGTACGACACCAGCTGCTTCAGAATGGATTATTGATAGTGGGTGTACTAATCACATGACTGGCAAGCGAAGTCTTCTTATGGACTCAACCTTACATCCATCTAACAAAAGTCACATCACATTTGCTGGCACTGGTAAAAGTAAGGTATTGGGTCTAGGTAGAGTTGCAATCTCAAAGGATCAACACATGGATAAAGTCATGCTTGTTGAATCCCTTGGTTTCAACTTAATGTCTGTCTCAATGCTTTGCGATTTAAACATGATTGTGATGTTTGGAAAATATCGTTGCCTTGTTCTAATGGAATCTGACAAGTCTCTAGTGTTTGAAGGGTATAGGAAAGATGATTTGTACGTGGTAGATTTCTCAGCAGGACCACAGCTTGCTGTATGTCTTCTAGCAAAAGCCTCAGAATGCTGGCTCTGGCATCGGAGGCTAGGGCATGCTGGCATGAGGAACTTGCACACTCTTGCAAGAAAGAAGCATGTCATAGGCATCGAGGGCGTCAAGTTCAAGAAGGATCACTTATGCGGTGCCTGTGAAGCAGGAAAGATGACGAGGGCCAAGCATCCCTCGAAGACAATCATGACAACGACTCAACCCTTCGAACTGCTCCACATGGACCTTTTTGGTCCCACTCATTACTCAACTCTTACTACTACTGCTTGTCTCTATGGCTTTGTCATTGTTGATGGTTATTCAAGATATACTTGGGTGCATATAATCCTCTACAAGACTGAAGTGCAGGATGTCTTCAGACGCTTCGCCAATCGAGCCATGAACAACTATGGCGTCAAGATAAAGCACATCAGAAGTGACAATGGCACTGAATTCAAGAACACTGTCCTAGATACATATCTTGATACTTTGGGCATCACACATGAATTCTCAGCTCCGTACACGCCACAGCAGAATGGCGTCGTCGAACGCAAGAACAGAACACTTATTGAGATGGCTCAGACGATGCTTGATGAATACAAGACTCCAAGAAAATTCTGGCCTGAAGCCATTGATACTGCATGCCATATCATCAACCGTGTTTATCTTCACAAGCTTCTGAACAAGACTTCCTATGAGCTCCTTACAGGCAAGAAGCCAAATGTCAGTTACTTCAGAGTATTTGGTGCCAGGTGCTGGATCAAGGATCCACATCACACTTCAAAATTTGCACCAAAAGCACATGAAGGTTTTATGCTTGGATATGGAAAGGATTCGCACTCCTACAGAGTCTTCAACCTCTTTCACTATAAAGTGGTTGAAACTGTGGATGTGCGGTACGATGAGACTAACGGCTCGCAAAGAGAGCACCTGCCAAATGTGCTAGATGAAGTTCCATCCAGTGAATCAATCAAACTTATGGGAACTGGAGAAATCATACCATTTGAAGCTCAGCCTGAAGAGGAACTTATCATCTCCGCACCTGATCAACCTGAAGACAATGCTCAGCCTAAAGACAATCCTTCTAACGATGAAAATGATCAGCAAGAGCAAAATCTTCGTCCTGTACATCCTCGTGTTGCAAATGAAGTATAGATTGAGAAAATAATTGATAGCATCAATGCACCAGGTCCACTCACTCATTCAAGGGCAACACAGCTAGAAAATTTTTGTGGGCACTTCGCATTTGTCTCAATATCTGAACCCAAAAAAGTTGATGAAGCCTTCATGGAACCTGAATGGATTCAAGCTATGCAAGAAGAGCTTCAACAGTTTGAGCTGAATAATGTATGGGAACTGGTTAAGCGTCCTGATCCTTGCAAGCACAATATAATAGGCACCAAATGGATATATCGCAACAAGCAAGATGAGCATGGTCAAGCTGTCAGAAACAAAGCTCATCTCGTTGCTCAAGGATATACTCAAGTTGAAGGGATTGACTTCGATGAGACATTTGCTCCTGTGGCTAGACTTGAAGCCATACGCATACTGCTGGCCTATGCAAATCATCATAACATTGTTCTGCATCAAATGGACGTGAAGAGCGCTTTTCTCAATGGCAAGATTGACGAAGAAGTGTATGTTGCACAACCGCCTGGCTTTGAAGATCCAAAACATCCTGATATGGTGTACAAGCTCAACAAGGCACTGTATGGCCTCAAACAAGCCCCTAGGGCTTGGTATGACACACTCAAAGACTTCCTGAAGAGCAAAGGCTTCAAACCTGGTTCCCTCGACCCCACCTCTCTTCACGAAGACATATGATGGTGAACTGTTTGTGTGCCAAATATATGTGGATGACATTATCTTCGACTGCACCAATCAGAAATACACTGATGAGTTTGGATATATGATGCAAGAGCAATATCAGATGTCCATGATGGGTGAGCTAAAGTTCTTGGTCTTCAAATACGTCAGCAACGCAACGACATCTTTATATCTCAAGAGAAATACCTCAAAGATTGCCTGAAGAAATTTGGAATGCAAGATTGCAAAGGCTACACGACGCCAATGCCAGCCAAACATCATCTGGGCCCCGACGACAATGGTAAAGAGTTCGATCAAAAGGTATACCGCTCCATGATTGGTTCCTTACTTTATTTATGTGCATCTAGGCCAGATATCATGCTTAGTGTTTGCATGTGTTCCCAGTTCCAAGCAGCACCAAAGGAATCGCATCACTTAGCTGTGAAGCGAATTCTCAGATATTTGGCTCACACCCCAACACTAGGATTATGGTATCCAAAGGGCTCAGAGTTTGATCTAGTTGGATTCTCGGATGCTGATTATGCTGGTGACAAGGCGGATCGCAAGTCTACATCAGGCACATGTCATTTCCTGGGACGATCACTTGTATGTTGGTCTTCAAAGAAGTAGAACTGTGTATCTCTCTCCACTGCTGAATCTGAATACATTACTGCTGGATCTTGCTGCGCTCAGCTTCTATGGATGAAGCAAACACTCAAAGACTATGGCATTCACCTGAAGCAAGTACCACTCTACTGCGACAACGAAAGCGCCATCAAGATTGCCAACAACCCAGTTCAGCACTCGAAGACAAAGCACATTGAAATTCGTCATCACTTTCTCAGAGATCATGTTGTGAAGGAACATATTGATATCATACACGTCAACACTGAAGAGCAATTGGCAGATATCTTCACCAAGCCCTTGGATGGGAAGAGGTTTTGCAAGTTACAATGTGAGCTAAATATCTTGGAATCCTCAAATGTCATGTGATCAGGCACACATCCTAACACTTATGCAGGTTGATGACTTAGATGTGCAACACACGAAGTAAAGTATATCTTCAATCAATGAAGACTTACATTCTGAGTGTGAATACATTAACGTGGAATTTGACTTCGGAGCGCCACGATAATTGTGCGCCATGTCTGGTTCTAATACTTCCTATACGGTGGGTAACGCCACCACCAAATTCTTCTGTTTGAAGTGTTTTACCCATGGCGTTACATGTGCTATGTCTTCACATTTTGTTTGTCTTCATTTTCAACTTGTCTTCATGATTATCTTCACTATGTTGACTTGATTGTCTTCTGATATATACATACTAGTGTTCTGTCCTCTACAACATTCACTTATAGCTATGTCTTCCTTGTTGAATCTTTTGAACTAAGTGAATGTGATCGGACCCTAATCTCTCTATGCTTTCTATCTCAAACTCTATCTTTCCAAATCATATGCATTCTATTGAAACTGTTGAATGTCTTCTCTGCGTCCTAGTCAGCAGAAGATACAGAGACAAACATTAAGTCCGTTTTCAATGCTAATTCCTTCACCTGAAACCCGAAGAAGTGGGAATGACCACCCGACAATCCAGGCGTGCGTGGGAACATGGAACAACCTCCGATATGTTGCATGATGGCCACGTGTCCTTCAGATGTGAATCGCCAGGGGCACCTGTGTAATAACACTGCGCCATCCCTGTCCCTATAATACATGCCTCACCACAGTCATTATCCTTTCTCCCACTCTCGCACAAACCCTAGCGCCATCACTAGCCCTCGACGACGCCGGCGACGAAGCGCTTAGCTGCCGCGACCTCACCGACGCCGTCTTCACGCCGGCCGCGGACATCGTCTTCTCCGCCGTCGTCCTCCGTCACCAAGTTAGGGCACGGACGATCGAACTGCTCGGCCTCCTCTCCCACTCTGTCAAGCAGTTCTTCGTGTGGTAAATAAAACTTCCTTTTTACAACCCCTTTGATCCTATAGATTCATCACTTTCTACCACAAGCAGTTTCTGTTCACACAAGTTGGATCTATTTCATACTGCGTCTCATAATATGCCTAGTATGTTCACTTATGCTTCACAAAGTAGTTAGATTCCTCACTTTTACTTATTTGTGGATTCGTACAAATCTGGAACCAACTCTCTTTCTATGAGTGAATGTCTTCGCACTATGAGGTCAATGTCTTCTAAACTGATTTATCTTCAAAATCTTCTGAGAATGCATATGACCTCTTCCCCTTCCCTCGCACCTTAATGTTGTCACAGGTACATGTTCGTGGGAGAATCCCTTGGTTCTCATAGTCTGCATTCATTTGCAGAATTCTTACAGCTTCATATAAATTCTCCCGAAGCCAGTTCCTGTTTGACCCACAGGCGGAAGCCTTTGAAACCTTTGAACGTGTTGAAGCCATTCAGTTTGAAGTTCATGGCTACAGAGAAATATACAAGGAAGGGAGGCAGATAGCACCGTGGAAACACTGCTAAGGACCTGCCACCAGATCTCTATGAGCTATACAAGTCAGATCCAGAAGAAACCTATGGAGAACGCAAGAACCGAGTCCAATGGATTTGAAGACATTGGGCAGAGGAATGGTTCAAGTACAGATTCGTCACCGACGAATATGCTGAGAAGAGTGCCATCAAGGGCCCATGGGGAGATATCATATACAAAGGTCTTCAGCCCAAATCACAGTCTGAAGCTATTGCTCAAGGCTTTTACCCCTGCATGCTTCGTGGACCTCAGCCTGCTAATGCCGACCCATCCTCTCTGTTATGGTGTCACGAAGACAATCTCTTCAAGCGCAACTATTAGTTTGCACAGAACTCTGCCAAGGAAAACAAGAAGTCATTGGGATTAGACTTCAACCCAGGCCCCTCTGCGCCACGTGCTGATGGCACACGAGAAGCTGAACCCAATCTGGCTGGGGCCTTCTACAACCTAGAAGGTCTCATCACTCATATTATAGTTCAAGGGGCACTCGTGGATCAACCTGCAGATGATGCTGAATCTGACGAAGCACCTGCACCACCGAAGCCAACGAAGCTGAAGAAGCCTAAAGCTTTAAAGTATGCCTCAGCACCAAAAATCTTACGGGTGAAGCCACTGGCTACTGCACCTCCTGAAGACAGTGTGCAGTCTGAAGATCTATCACGTATCTCCAAGAAAACTGAGATGAGAAAGAATACTGATCAGGCACTGACTGCTGCTGCTATTCTGCGCAATGATGCCATTGATCTATCCAGCTATGAAGATCTTGCAGATGACGCTCTTGAGCAACTGATCAAGAGCAAAGAAGAAGCAGAAATCTTCAATGTTTTGCCTCTCTTTGACGTAGCAATCCTTCACAACTTCATTGATGAGTGGTTTGAAATCCCCAATCTCAGCTTTGATGATCTGCAACTTCCAATTGGCCTCAGCGTCGCTTTCACTGGCGCCATTGCTTCTGAGCTAGCTCTAGCTCAGCGCATCGTTGAACTGAAGCAAAAGATCGACTATGAGAAAGCTCAGTTCAAGCAGCACATGGCAAAGCTCGGCGTGCAAGATTTCAAGAACTTCAAGACTATGCTGCACGAGCTCAAGGAAGCCTTTCTCAAGAAATGTGAAGAAGCTAAAGGGTCTCGTGAGCGCATGAAGAGTCTAGCTGACAAGTGCATGCAAGCCTACAATGAAGCTGAGAAGCACAAGGCTCTTGGGCATCCTGGCATTGACCCCAGAATGGCTACAAAGAATAAGAAGCCATCGACTGACACATCTGCACCTTCAAGGCAGGAAGAACCCCGCATTGTCTTCCCAAGCAGCACGTCCGGCTCGAAGCCAAAGGTCACTTCCACCGCTTCAGACCTGAAGAAGACAAGGGCTGCCGAGGCTGAAGCCAGAAAGAGGAAAAATCCTGACGCTTCTGATGTTGCTCCCTCCAAGAAGAAGCACAAAACCAAGAAAGATTGGGTTGCTCCCACAGAGCCCCTTGTTGTCGAGCCCATCTCGGTTGCTCGTCCTGCCTCTTCGCATCAAGAACGACGGATGGTAATTCATGAGCCTGCTTCCACAGAGGCTCCTGAAGCTGAAGACATTCCAGCAGTTGACCCCACCGCTGCTGAAGACATTGGTCACCATGACAATGTTGAAGATGATGAAGTCCTTCCTCAGATCGAGCACCAATTGGTATCATCGCCTGTGCTTATGCACAGCGAACTCATCAGCATTGGTCGTCCTCTGACGCCAACTGCTCAGGATGCATCATGGGCTGATCACCCGCAGAGACAAGACACTCCAAGCTCTCCCCAACCGCAAGCAACCCCATCAGTGCATGAAGAGGATGACTTTGAGGCCCAGCCAACTCCATCTTCACAGGTGTCGCCAGCATTACGCAGGCTTCGCAAAGGACCAAGGCCCCAAGTCACTCCTTCGAGCGTTTCAGAAGGAGAAGTGCACCACCACTCTGTTGCACGTCAGGTGTTCCCCGAAGCCACTCCTACTGTGAACGTTTCCGAGTCTGAAGCTAAAGTTGCTGACGACAATCCAGCTGCATCAGCCAAAGAAAAACAAGCAGAAGAACGTGTCCCTACTTCCCCCATCACTGAAGAAGTTGTTCCTGAAGTGAACGTGTCAGTGCCCGACCCTCCGGCTCCTCAAGTGGAGGTTGAGAATCCTGAGGCTGCCACCACTAATACCACTTAAGCCAATGACGTGGTCATGGCTGAAGACACTGTGCCAGAGGCCAATGAAGCCAATGATGCACCTGCAACAGATGTGCAGCCTGATGCCTCTGTTGATGCCACTGCTCCTGTTCCGCCACCAAGGCCACATACTATTGAGCAAGCATACAACTATGGTCAGCTCATCAATGTCAAATGGCCTCTTCTTGTTCCTCCACCTGCTGCTGGTCCCCAATTTGACTATCACGTCGAGCGCAGGCCTCAGGTTCAGAAGCCAATGCCAAGGCTGCCTAGGTTTCCAGGCACTGCATCTGCACCCGGATCGTTCAATATCAATGGCTTCAAAGCACACAACACCTTCTTCAATAGCGCCAAGAACCCCTACTCAAAGGCAAGAATATCTTCTGATTGGTTCTGGAGCTATCAGCAGCGCAGTTATTACTCATGCATCTTGTACAATCAAGGTCGCATTTTTCCCCATATGCGTCTTGACACTGAAGCCATAACTGGTCTTCCCTGTTTGGAAGAAGCGCTGGATTGCTTCAGAGAATCTGGTTTGTTGTAGTTCGTCACTGACAAGGAGCACTGGAACGAAGAATTGCTGCTCCAATTCTATGCCACTCTTCATATTCGTGGCTACAACAGGGATCCGAAGACTTGGGTCCTTGAGTGGATGACAGGCAATGTTCATCACGAAGCCAAAGCCTTTGATATCATTGAGCTCATTGTCCTGCCCACTCCAGGAGATCTTTATGAACCTAGTTGTCAGCTTCACAGTGCTGCTATGGAAAGCATTTTTCACAAGCCTGAACCCAACATGAGTCAGATGCTTAGCATGATGAAGCCTTTGCCTCCAGATGCTGAATATCCTAAGGAGTTCTTTGTTGAAGACCTTGAGTATCTGCCACGCACTATCTATCACATCATAAGGCGAACTCTCTAGCCCATCAAAGGACATTCTCCACATGCAAAGCTGGAAGGTGCAATGAAGACTTTGGTCTTCCATATTCTTCATGGCAAAAGCTTCAATGCACAAGACTTCTTCATCTGCCAACTTGCTGCATCCGGATCTGATCTCTTTGGCTTGAAGTTTTACGCACCATGGATTATGCGTCTGATCAAACTACACTCAGCTGTCACCTATCAGCCCTCTGCTCGCAATCATCGGATTTTTCTGCCTGACGTCGACATGTCAGTTGAAGCCATCTATCCCAAGCCTTCCAAGGAGCCCCTTAGTCTTCAGAATGCTGATAAGCAAAGTTTCTCTCAACACATTGAAGGCGACCCAGCAGTTACTCGTGTTTATCCTCTGGCTGGTACTACACGTGCACCTCATCGTGCCCTCACTGAAGCCACTGAAAGCACCATTGCACAACGGCCCAAGAAGCGATCCCGTGTTCTCAATGACCGAGAGCTTCTGGTTGCCCTTCATCAGAAACAGGATAAGCATCATGACTGGCTGAAGCGCCAAATGCAAAGCCTCTTGGTGGATGTAAACAGGATTCACAACCTTGCCACCAAGAATGCCTTTGTTGCCCATGAAACTTGTCGGCGTACATGGAAAGGGCTGACGCTTATGTGTTCTGAAGATGATCTTCAAGAGGATGGTTTCTCTGAACGCTTCAAGTTTGACTCAACACCTCCAAGAAGGACCTTGCTGCGGCGTACTCCGTCTCTTGAAGACTCTGAGTTCTCCTCGTCTGCTGCAACAGTGAATGCACGTGTCATCGATGATGAAGACGATGCTACTTCACCACCTTCGGCGCGAATCACCACTGCACCGAGTTTGTCTGCACCACCAACCAACTCCGACGACCCAGCTGCTTCAGCAACTCCTCATGGGAACGAGTAGGTGCTCTATGTCTTCAAACCTTTTTGGTCCTTACTGACAAAAGGGGGAGAAGCATATGAGTTTGATAGTCTTCAAGCGGGTCCATATGGGCGGTGGTTTTATATTTTGCCTAGTGTTTACAACTCTCGCGTTTTGATACATTTGGTTCTTTGAGTTGTAACACTCAAACTCGATGGTCGTCTGCTACTTTTTTGCTTTTCTGTGATGCGATGATAAATTCCGCATGTGCGATGATAAATTCTGCACTTCAATCATTTTGCAGACGTCCATTTTTCATTATGCATGTCATTATGTTCACATACTTTTCATGCATGATGAATTGTCATCATAAGTTGAAGAGGATCTCCACAAGTACAACCTGCCATGTGCATTTGCATACCAAAAGCAAATTACTTATATGCACATCTTTAGGGGGAGCCTTTGCCACTTATGAAGACAATAACCTATCCTTTACAATTTCACATATTTTATTCCCCGTTGAAAACTTCAACCAGTTTGTCATCAATCACCAAAAATGGGGAGATTGTAAGTGCATCTAGTGCCACCACTAGTTGGTTTTGGAGTATTGACGACAAACCTGGTTGAGGGACTAATGTGTTTGTGAGAATTGCAGGATAACACAGGTAGCAGTCCCTCATTGATTCGGTTTTCCTACTAGAGATGACCCCTAAAAATGTATGAAGACATTGAAGTCAAAGGTGGTATGTGAAGACATTCACATTGAAGACTATGACAAGAGAAGACATCGCGTGAAGACTATGGAGCGCGAAGACTTAGCAGTTTCGTCGTTCTGTGTTTTTCTTTGTTGAGTCATAGGAACCACCGTACTGTTAAGTGGGGTCCAAGTGAACCAGTCAGAATGACTGAAGTGATGCTTAGCCAAAATCCTATGTCTTCGAGTGAAGACTATGAGAGAAAATCTTGTCCAGAGTTGGATAAGTCAGCTTTGCTTGTAGCCCAAGTAAAGTTGCCGTGTGTGTTTGAAATCTGACCATTGGAACACGTGTCAGTTCCTTAGTGACCCAGGGTCATTTCGGACAAATCAAGTTGGGTTGCCTAGTGGCTATAAATATCCCACCCCCTACAACCATAAACGGTTGGCTGCTCAGAGTTAGTACACGGCTTTTGTCGTTTGAGAGCAACCCACCTCGAAGCCTTTGAGAGAGAATTCCTTGTGAGGATAAAGCCCTAACCACCCAGAGCCAAAGAGTGTTAGGCATCTCTGATGTCTTCCTGTCTGTGTGATCTGAAGACTTATTACACTTGAGGACTGTGAATCCTCTAGCCGGTTAGGTGTCGCGTTCTGAGCATCCAAGAGTCATTGTGGATCACTGGTGAACGAAGTCTGTGAAGGTTTGGAAGTCTACCTTGAAGACTTACCAGAGTGATTGGGCGAGGTCTGTGGGACCTTAGCTCAAGGGGAATACGGTGAGGACTGAGTGTCCTGAGCTGCGTGTTCAGGACTGGGTGTCCGGGACTGTGTGTCCTAAGGTTTAAATACCTAGCCGCCCTAACTAGACGTACAACTGTCACCGTAGTTGGAACTGGTCTACCAAACCTTTGTCTTCACCAAGCTCACTGGTTCTATCCTTCCCTTCCCTTTACTTACTCTTGGTCCTTGTGAAGTCATTGTATGATTGCTTTATCTTTTGTCTTCGCTGAGTGACTGCTTGTTCTGATTGGCTTCACAATATCTTCCTACCTGATCTTTACTGCCTAGCTGCCATTAGTCATTGTGCTTTCACTCCATTGAATACTTGACTATGGTTTGCCTAGTGTAGTCTACCTTCCGCTGCATGGTAATAGGTTTATTTCTATCGTTTGTCTTTGAAACTTCCATGTTTTGAAGACTTTCATAAAAATCGCCTATTCACCCCCCTCTAGTCGATCACTGGCACTTTCAGTACTTGGTATGTTGACTTTTGCATAGACCTCCCCGGCAACGGCGCCAGAAATCCTTCCTGCTACCTCTTTTAGCACTGCGTTGGTTTTCTCCGAAGAGGAAGGGATGATGCAGCAAAGTAGCGTAAGTATTTCCCTCAGTTTTTGAGAACCAAGTTATCAATCCAGTAGGAGGCTACATGCGAGTCCCTCGCACCTGCACAAAAAAAATAAATCCTCGCAACCAACGCAAATAGGGGTTGTGAATCCCTATAGGGCCACTTACGAGAGTGAGATCTGATAGATATGATAAGATAATATTTTGGTATTTTTATGATAAATATGGAAAGTAAAATAAAGGCAAAGTAAATAGCAAAGTAAATAACTAAGTAGTAGGAGATTGATATGATAAAGATAGACCCCGGGGCCATAGGTTTCACTAGTGGCTTCTCTTGAGAGCATAAGTATTCTACGGTGGGTGAACAAATTACTTTTGAGCAATTGACAGAATGAGCATAGTTATGATAATATCTAGGTATGATCATGTATATAGGCATCACGTCCGAGACAAGTAGACCAAATCCTGCCTGCATCTACTACTATTACTCCACTCATCGACCGCTATCTAGCATGCATCTAGAGTATTAAGTTAAAAACAGAGTAACGCCTTAAGCAAGATGACATGATGTAGAGGGATAGACTCATGCAATATGAAGAAAACCCCATCTTGTTATCCTCGATGGCAACAATACAATACGTGCCTTGCTGCCCTTACTGTCACCGGGAAAGGACACCGCAAGATTGAACCCAAAGCTAAGCACTTCTCCCATTGCAAGAAAGATCAATCTAGTAGGCCAAACCAAATTGATAATTCGAAGAGACTTGCAAAAATAACCAATCATACATAAAAGAATTCAGAGAAGATTCAAATATTATTCATAGATAGACTTGATCATAAACCCACAATTCATCGGTCTCAACAAACACACCGCAAAAAGAAGATTACGTCGAATAGATCTCCACAAGAGAGGGGGAGAACATTGTATTGAGATCCAAAAAGAGAGAAGAAGCCATCTGGCTACTAACTATGGACCCGTAGGTCTGAGGTAAACTACTCACACTTCATCGGAGGGGCTATGGTGTTGATGTAGAAGCCCTCCGTGATCGATGCCCCCTCCGGCGGAGCTCCGGAACATGCCCCAAGATGGGATCTCGTGGATACAGAAAGTTGCGGCAGTGGAATTAGGGTTTTGGCTCCGTATCTGATCGTTTGGGGGTACGTGGGTGTATATAGGAGGAAGAAGTACGTCGGTGGAGCAACAGGGGACCCACAAGGGTAGAGGGCACGCCTGGGAGGGGGGGTAGGCGCGCCCCCTACCTCGTGGCCTCCTGTTACGTGGCTTGACGTAGGGTCCAAGTCTCCTAAGTTGTATTCGATGAGAAAATCACGTTCCCGAAGGTTTCATTCCGTTTGGACTCCGTTTGATATTCCTTTTCTTTGAAACCCTAAAACAGGCAAAAAACAACAATTCTGGGCTGGGCCTCCGGTTAATAGGTTAGTCCCAAAAATAATATAAAAGTGGATAATAAAGCCCAATAATGTCCAAAACAGTAGATAATATAGCATGGAGCAATCAAAAATCATAGATACGCTGGAGATGTATCAGCTCGGGACCGAGCACCGGCAGCACCGTGAGATCGAATGAAGAAGAAAATGCGGCGATTAGTGTACAACCTCTTTGGTGGAGCCGATTAGGCCTTAGCTTCATCCGAGGAAACGGTGATGATGATGCTCTTTCAGTGGTGCAGGTGAAGACGGTGGTGTGGGAATGGAGGTGGTGTGAAAGACGAGGGGAACATTGGGGCAGCTCCTTGGAGGTGGAGGACGAGGTGGTTGAACCGGCGGGGTGCGAGATCGACGACGGATCCTCATCCGGTACGGTGGATGAGGGACGTCGAGGTGTTGCTGTGGACGACGTCGTCGAGGAAGAGGCTCCGGCTGGGTGGCGGGCGGAGGAGGGTGTGAAGCTTCGCGGGTTTTCGCGGCCTCGGTGGGCGGATGGTTGGGCGGATGGGATGGGAGTGGGGAACCATGGCTTAGGGACGCGCTTGTCTGAAATGTGGGGTAAGTTATGAAAGTACCCCCACCGATTTGAGCTAGGCGGTTCTTTCGGTTCAGGGGTATCACGGGCATTTCGCGTGTCGGGATTTCATAGGAGGTGAGAGTTTTCACGCGTTTTGTAATTTTGGAATAGCAAGGCGCGGGTTGAGATGGAGGGAGTTGTCGGAGCACAATGAGACAAAGATATATCTTAAATATTTCGGGGTAACAAGGCGCGGGTTGAAGAGGTGGGAGTTTCGCAGCACGATAGACAGGGACGCTAGCTTGAAATTTCGGCATAACAAGGTGCGGCTTGAAATTTCGGGAGAACAAGCTTAATGTGTACCCCAAAAAATACAATTCGCACCTCATCACTAGAGAGAGCTATGTCCCGTTTTACTATATTACTAGAAATGCATTCAAATACAACAAAAAAACTAAAAAAAATTCAGGACAACAGACATAACGTGTACAGTACCAAAACAATTTGCACTTCCCTCAACAATAAAAATACAATGTGTGTTGTCTAGCATATGGACTAAATTTGAGTACATTTTCCCCGTTTGAATGGGATTGTACTCGGGTTAGTTATACAACCATCTAAATATTATCTTCACAACACATGACATGAATATAGGTGAAGTAAATTCCCATATAAATAGGAACTACATGTACATTCGATCTCAAATTCAAATATATGTATAGATTTTATGTTGAATTCAAATCATAGTACATGTATGCTCTAGCTAGATGTTCGGAATCTAAACCATGTATGATATACTACGTACAATGTGTTTAACAAGCACAACACACACACACACACACCATTTAGACTAGTAAGGTACACGTGCATTTCACGCATGAGATTTGGCAATCAAATTATGAATAAATACCACATTATACCATGTAAGATTTGAGTCATATATGCATGATGTAGATGTTCATTTAATTCTTATAGTTCATTTCATTCAAAATCATCTAATTTTCGTAAGAAAGCTAATCTAGTTTAAGATTCATGGAACTGTGTGTTGTAAGGCATAAAGTAAAAAACAAATAATGGCAAATCATGTAGAAAAACATTTGGGCAATTCTGATACGGAAGATTCTAGAACAAAGAAGAAGTGCTTGTGTTTTGAGGTTTGTGCATTATGCTTAAGTTCAACCATGGAGTCTTCTAGATTGTACATGTGGCAAAATCTGGTGGAATCTAGATGATATACAATGGCCAATTGTGCTCAAATTTGCCATCTCTGCACCATCGGATTGGCCTCATCCAACGGCCATCTTTCAAAGTTAAAGTTATCTGCACACTAAATAAAAAATAAAAAATATAATGTATATAGGGGTATAGATATAGATATGTGATGCGAAAGCCAGCCATCATCTCCAAGTAGAATAGTGTGTCCATGCACGGATGCAATGTGGCCAAACGATGTCTGCCATCGATATCTCAAATACAAATCAGTCTAACCTTGTTCCATGTGTATACAGTACAACATGCTCGTTTCTAAACCACATCACGCATATCTCAGTTATATTCATGCATGCATGGGTTTCAAACATCATGATCTCTTATTCAAATATTTGAATTATACTTTACATTGATTATGATGTCACCTAGTCTTTTACACCCACACAGTCATCTTCTCTTTATAATTGTACCATTAACTTCCTCTCATGCATGCATGCACACACAGTACCAGTCGGTATTATCCATCGCACACATGCAATATTTTTCTTCAGGTCGGTCTCCCATGCATGCACACACACACCTCCCCCTCCCCATCATATCGGGCATTCTTTATCTCTCACGTGCATGCGCAACGGTCAATGTTCCTCTATGTGTGTGTGTGTGTATATAGTTAGGTCTTTCACACTTTTCCACACAAACTGATCAATCTATATATCTAGTGAGGTCTCACCCTCTTTCCCACGTCCACATCGATCAATCTATATATCTAGTGAGGTCTCACCCTCTTTCCCACGTCCACATCGATCAATCTATACCTCTCTATATAGGATTACATAGCTAATACACCCACATTAATTATATATCCAATGTCCCCCTCTCATCATCCATGCCTCTGCTTCATCTCTCAGGCGCGCGCACAGTGGCTAAGACAGGAGGCAGCAAGGGCCCTGCCCCCCTAACATCACTATATATGGAGGATAATATGAATGTGATCATTAGACAATTGCTGGTAAAATGGTTTAAGTTGATGAATTGGCCCTCCTCGTAAAGGATTAGCAATGCTTGCCCCCTAGATCATTTATTTTTCCTGGCTCCACCACTGCGCGCAACAGCGCACGTTCTCGCCCCCTCTCTTCAAATATCGATCTCGCACTTGTGCGCTCCTTCGTAGTCTCCCTCCACTTGGCCCCTCGCACCATCTTCTAGCCCCCACCGGATCTTTCCACATGTACAATCTAGCAGACTCCATGGTTGAACTTAAGCATAATGCACAAACCTCAAAACACAAGTGCTTCTCCTTTGTTCTAGAATCTTCCATATCATAACTGCCCAAACTTTTTTTCTAGCTGAATTGCCATTATTTGTTTTTACTTTATGCTTTACAATGCACAATTCCATGAATCATAAAATAGATTAAGGGCTTATTTGATTCAAAGGATTCTCAAAGGAAATTTGGAGGATTCTAATCCTTAGGAATTTTTCCTATCTTGGTTATTTGATTCGTAGGATTGTAAACCATATAAATTTTTCCATAGGATTCATTTGCACTAGATTTCATAGGAAACATCCCATCCACACAAACCACTTTGAAAGAATCCGGTGTTTTTCTATGCACAATCAAACACTCATACAATCCTGTAGGATTCAAGACGACATTCCATTCTAATCCCATGTTTTTCCTATTCCCGTGTTTTGGAAATCCTACGAATCAAAGAGGCCCTAGCTTTTTTACAAACACTAATTTATTTTGAATGAGATGAACTATAAGAATTAAATGAAGGTCTACATCATGCATATATGACTCAGAGCTTACATTTTATAGTGTGGTATTTATTCATAATTTGGTTGCCAAATCTGATGCGTGCAATGCACGTGTACCTTACTAGTACTTCGAGTATGTGCAAACATGTACATTAGAATTCCAATGGCATGCTACACAGTGTCTCTCTTACAGTTCATGAAGCTACGTGGCACATGTGGAGGCGTTGTCTCGACCTCCTTGTGTGGATTGATCACAGTGATGCGCTGCTACTTCCAGAAGAATGTACTTGTCCTCTCTGAGCCACACTGGCGGTACATGCATGAAGCGAAGATGTGGCACGCACACGCGGGTACACGGGGCGACGAATTTTTGTACGAAGATCCACCCCATGTGATAATTTGACGTGTGTAAAGTCCTTCATTTCATTGATGGTCAATTAATACAGCGCATGCAAATTGAGTGGATGTGAGGGCGGAAGAAAGACATTACTACTCCACTGCGCGCATCAGAGTAGTTAAATCATGGGGTGCCAGTACTTCCATTGGTCTCCTTCGTATTTATGCCAATTTTTGACCATATTTGTAAGTAACATAATATTTATGCATGTCATAAAAAGTGGCCCAAAAAAGGGGGCCAATAAACCAGGACGCAGGCAGCATGATCAATTTTTGCCAGGGCTACTGTTGGCGGCCTTTGTATTTAAATATGGACGGAGTGAAGTAGTACTAACTTTATCTTAGCCTCGTAGGGCTCTTCCAGCGCCTAGGCTCGCCTCCCCGCCTCGCCCGCCGGATCCCGCCATGGAGGATCCCACCATGGAGGATCCCTTAGATCCCAGGATCCCGCGGGCTGCCCTCTCGCTGCGGCCCGCAGCACTGCCGCCTTTGAGTGAAACCCACATGTGTTTTAGAGGGGATCCATTGCTCTGGAATCACAGATCGGTGGCGCCAGAGGACATGCCATGGCTGCGTTTCAGGTGGTGGGCAGCAAGGGCAAATCGGATTGAGGAAGCGTCGCATCGATTGGAGAGAAGTTCCAAGGAGCTGCGCCTGGCGCAGCACAAGGCGGAGATGCAAGTCGATCTCGGGGGAGAGATGCTAAGGGATGTCAGCATCTGGCAGCGTCGCGTTGATTTTGAGCTAGGGCTAATGGTAGAGATCATATTCATGGAGTCGACTGTGGAGGAAAGAACGCGCATGCTTGTGTAATGGCATGAGCAGCCGGTGCAACTGTTCAAATGGGCGGTAGGAGAAGCCAAATCCCGGGACCCGTTGCGGCGGCGCCGCTGGGCATGCATCGTAGGTGAGGCGAGCTTCCCTCCTTCCCCGCGAGCAATGCAGTGACCTAGTCGGTTGTTGTTGCAGTGAACTTGCAACACTATGTTGGTTTGCAACCTTGACAATCACTCCATCTATATGTATTATTTTCCTGTAAAAAATACTTGGTCATTTGGAAAAAGATGGTAATTTACTTATCACTAGTTTTAGAATGCTTGGTCGTGACAATCAACCGAAGCCACAATCAGGAGTCTCCATCGCGTAAGTACTTTACGGTCGGTCGCACCAACAGACGGTCGGTCGCACCCGTGTCTCACCGAAGGGACACACATCGGTTGGTCTGACATGTACAACCAGTTACATCACTGACTTGTGCGACCGCATTTGAGCAGTGTAGTACTCCCTCGATCTCAGTTTACAAGTCTTGCACGTGTACCTAGGTTGTTAATTTGACCAACTTAATAAGAGGCATACATTACGAAAAATATATCATTACATACTTCAAATATTCTATTTTTAATGATATATTTTTATGTTAAACAATTTATGTTCTACTAAACTCATCGGGAGTACTTGAAATTTATGTTCCATTAAACTCATCGGGAGCCGTTTCGGGCCTCGAAACCAAAACCATCAATTAATCTTCATCAATTAATCTTTACCTTGTTCCCATCACATTCCAAAGTACTAGTGCTACAATTAAGTGCAAGCCTGCTCACACCTACTAGTACGTACCAAACCTAAATGTGTTCCCACTATGCAGGTTTTAGTACTAGTGCTAGTACTTAGGTTATAAAAAGGGGAACTACCTAACTGAAAATTACTCTACCTTCCTCCTCATAAGTCCTCCTTCTTCGTCCGTCCTTGCCATGGCCAGTGTGCAGAGCTCTAGGTAGAGAACTACTCATAACAAGGGAGCGGCAACCAAGGTTGCGGAAAAAAATAGGGCTCGCTGATGTCTACTACGCAACCTTCTTCTTGTAGACGTTGTTGGGCCTCCAAGTGCAGAGGTTTGTACGACAGTAGCAAATTTCCCTCAAGTGGATGACCTAAGGTTTATCAATCCGTGGGAGGCGTAGGTTGAAGATGGCCACCGGAGAGGGATTCCCCCCTCCGGTAGGGTGCCGGAACGGGTCTAGATCGTTTCTCGGTGGCTACGGAGGCTTCTGACAGTGGAACTCCTGATCTATCCTGTTCTCTGATGTTTTTAGGGTATATGGACATATATAGGTGAAAGAAGTTGGTCGGGGGAGCCACGAGGAGCCCACGAGGGTGGGGGCACGCCCAGGGGGGCAGGCGCGCCTCCCTGCCTCGTGGCCACCTCGAAGCTTCCCTGATGTCTACTCCAAGTCTCCTGGATTGCTTCCGTTCCAAAAATAACTCTCCCGAAGGTTTCATTCCATTTGGACTCCGTTTGATATTCCTTTTCTTCGAAACACTGAAATAGGCAAGAAAACAACAATTTGGGCTTGGCCTCCGGTTAATAGGTTAGTCCTAAAAATAATATAAGAGTGTATAATAAAGCCCATAAACATCCAAAACAGATAATATAATAGCATGGAACAATCAACAATTATAGATATGTTGGAGACGTATCACTCGCCGCCACGTAGAGACCTCGCCTTGGCCCCTCCTCCAAGCCGGACTCCACCGCCACCGCCTTGGCCCCTCCTCCAAGCCACCCCGCCCCGCCCCTTTATATACGCGCCGCCCGAGCCCCTACCCCCATAGCCACCGCCGCCGCGCGCCTAGCCCCGCCGCGCCCGCCATGCCTAGCCGCCGCCGCCGCAGCCGAGCGTCGCCGCCGCCGCCGCAGCCGAGCGTCGCCGCCGCCGCCGCCGAACGCCGCCGCCGCCGAACGCCGCCGCCGCCCCCGGGAGACGCCGCACCTCGCCTCGCTGTACCTCTCGCCGGAGGTAGTCGCCGGACTCCGCCGCCGGTTTTTTATAAAACCATTCGGTTTTTTTAGAAACACTAGATCCGTTTTTTTCGGATTCGCTGGTTTTTTCAGTTCTTCTAGTTAGCGGATGTTCGTCCGAACGTTCGCTTTAACGAATGGTTCTTCGCCCGTTAGATACAACTAACGAACGCTCGTTCGTTAGTCTGTTCGTCAGTTTTCTTTTATCGGATTTATTCCGTGATTTTTCTCTGATCACGATCTCTGATCCGATCTTAGTTTCTATTTATCTTTTTGCTCGTTAGTCGGAATCAGGCGATTCAAGCGCCTAGAGTTACATCCCGAAACCCTCTTTCCGTTTAACCAACTCAAACAAGTTTTCTCTACTGTAAAATTTGACCTAGTTTCAGATTAGTAAACGAAGCTTCTTTCTTTCGCCGTTTGAGTTTCGTTGCTCCGTTTGATTTGATTCTTTTTGCGAACCAGAGTTCTTAATTTGAACTTTCTGGTCAAACTCTTTTATTTGAGTTTTTCTTGTGCATCATTGCTTGTTACTTATGTATGCTATTGTATGCTTGCGATAGAACACCCAGAGTGCGAAGCGTGCTACTACGAGTCCCTAGGTTTCGCAGATCGTCAGCAAGGCAAGTAACACTTTGATCATACCCCTTTATCACCCAGTTTTTATGCATTAGGTCCAATCCTCAAACATTGCATGATTAGGATGTCATTAACTTGTGGGTTGGGAAGTAGTTGATGAGGTAGAACCTATTGCCATGTTACATTCAAACCCTTGGGAGTTACTCTACGTGTTGCTTATATTACTATGCTATGCTATGCTCATAGACGTGGTTTGGGTTTGAGTGAAATCCATGACAGATGTGAGATTGTTAAATTAATGGTTCAACTTAAGGTGGCAACTTAATCAAACAACTGGGTGAACTGAGGCACCTGGAGTACCCAGTGTTGCCTGTATTTTTTTGGAAATCCCGGAGTACCCGTGTGATCTTCCTATGGACCGCCACCCAGGCTCAAAGGGAACTGAGATGATTCATGCTAGAAACTTCCGTGTGCAGCCACAAGCTATTATGGGCTCTAGCATAGTTGAGTAAGTTACGTGAAGCTCTTGAAGAGGCAGATCAGCAGGTAGTGGGATGTAGGTTTGGTATGGTCTATCCGGAGTAGAGAGTTAATGTTTCTGAAAGACTGTGTCTCAGTCATCCGTTTCTCAAACACCCTCTAGTGCGAGAAATCCAACGGAGGAGATCGAGTCTTGTGGGGAAAAGTGCGCAAACCTCTGCAGAGTGTACAATCTAATCATGGTTAGCCGTGTCCCCGGTTATGGATAATTCTTGAGTATCTAGTACTTGGGTTATCACATGTATCTCATCATGTTTAATTAATATTGTTGGGTTGTTAATCACTTCAATTGGGATTGAGTTGGAGGAACCTTCTCAATGATGTTTCAACTACCATGATAGTAAAATTAAAATATATTCCTTTGTTGTAGGGAAAAATTGGCTTTTCGAAAAAACTATAAACCATAGAGCTTTCCACCAGCCATATATGCATAGAGTGATAGCATTATTTTGTTCTTGCTCTACTGTGTTACATTGCCAGCATATTCCATGTGCTGACCCGTTTTCGGGCCGCAACGTATTATGTTGTAGACTTTTCAGACGAGGAGTAAGGTTCGTTAGGTCGTTGCCGTGCAGCTCAGCTATGCCGTTGGAGTTGATGGACTCACTTTATCTTCCAAGCCTTCCGCTGTTACCATATTAGATGGCCTTAAGCCATATTATTGTAATAAGTTCTCTCTTGATACATTCAATGTAATAAGTGTGTGATTGCTACTCTGTTATAAATCCTTCGAGTACTGTGTGTGTCAGCATTACCGATCCAGGGATGACACTGAAGCACAGAGACTTGACCATCTGAGGTCGGGTCGCTACAACCAATAGTATAGCAATCATCATCATCACAATGAGTAATAGGAGCAACATCATTTGGGAGGGATACCTTTTCACCTCTGCTTCTCCGTCTTTTCTTTTTCCTCTTCACATTATGTGTGGGTTTAATCCTCTTTTTGGAGCTCCTTATTAATGAGATCGGTTGAATAGAAGGCTCCTCCTCGTTACCTGATTCATCATAAGAAATAATAGGAATATATTGGAAAGTTTCTTCCCTTTCATTAGTATTCTCTTCATCTTCTATTTGTTTTCTTGTCTTTATGTAATTGGCAATATAAGGATTTTCAATGCAATTCACCGCACAATACATATAAATTTCCTCTAGATCAAAATCAAGAAATCTATCAAGATTAAATATTGGAATACCCTCAGTTATACATTTCATTTCTTCATACCCCAAAAGAAGACTAAGCTCTTTATGATGCTCAAGGGTAATCAAGTTATCACAATTTTTTGACACGATTTGATCATGAAACAAATAGCATTGGAGCTTTAAATGACCATGTTCATTGCAAAGTTCACAAGGATGGCGATAAATATTGAATCTTTCAGCACAATCATCTAGCCTTTCTTGCAACCATTTAGTTTTCAAATACTTATGCCTCTTGCAAAATCTATCTTCCCTATTTGGTGTGTGCTTGCATGCTCTATGTACTCCACAAAAGTTGACATGCTTATAAGAGACATTTTCATCATGACTAGTGCAATCATCATTAGTACTATGGATATTCAAAGAGTGCATACTAATAACATTGCAATCATGCTCATTATTCAAAGATTTAGTGCCAAAAATTCTAATGCATTCTTCTTCTAACACTTTGGCACAATTATCGGAATCCTTATTTTCATGAAAGATATTAAAAAGGTGAAGCATATGAGGTACCCTCAATTCCATTTTTTGTAGTTTTCTTTTATAGACTAAACTAGTGATAAAACAAGAAACTAAAAGATTCGATTGCAAGATCTAAAGATATACCTTCAAGCGCTAACCTCCCCGGCAATGGCGCCAGAAAAGAGCTTGATGTCTACTACGCAACCTTCTTCTTGTGGACGTTGTTGGGCCTCCAAGTGCAGAGGTTTGTTGGGTAGTAGCAAATTTCCCTCAAGTGGATGACCTAAGGTTTATCAATCTGTGGGAGGCGTAGGTTGAAGATGGCCACCGGAGAGGGATTCCCCCCTCCGGCAGGGTGCCGGAACGGGTCTAGATTGGTTTTTGGTGGCTACGAAGGCTTTTGGCGGCGGAACTCCCGATCTATCATGTTCTCTGATGTTTTTAGGGTATATGGACATATATAGGTGAAAGAAGTCGGCCAGTGGAGCCACGAGGGGCCCACGAGGGTGGGGGCACGCCCAGGGGGTAGGCGTGCCTCCCTGCCTCGTGGCCACCTCGATGTTTCCCTGACGTCTACTCCAAGTCTCCTGGATTGCTTCGGTTCCAAAAAATAACTCTCCCAAAGGTTTCATTCCGTTTGGACTCCGTTTGATATTCCTTTTCTTCGAAACACTGAAATAGGCAAGAAAACAGCAATTTGGGCTGGGCCTCCGGTTAATAGTTAGTCCCAAAAATAATATAAGAGTGTATAATAAAGCCCATAAACATCCAAAACAGATAATATAATAGCATGGAACAATCAAAAATTATAGATACGTTGGAGACGTATCACTCGCCGCCACGTAGAGACCTCGAAAGATCTCTCACGGGCAGGCGATGGCTCCTAGGAGTGCCCTAGCCGCGGAGGCAAACATGCCGAGCTGGCGGCGCTAGAGTCGTTATCCCTCGACGGCATGCCCGGTCAGCTCAATAAGCACCTCAATAAGTAGAAGGAGTTCATCCACGGCTTGGTGGAGCTACTGAAGGAGAGTGTCGGTGTCAAAACCAGCGGATCTCGGGTAGGGGGTCCCGAACTATGCGTCTAAGGCAGATGGTAATAGGAGGCAGGGGACACGATGTTTTACCCAGGTTCAGGCCCTCTTGATGGAGGTAAAACCCTACGCCCTGCTTGATTTATTCTTGATGATATGAGTATTGCAAGAGTTGATCTACCACGAGATCGGAGAGGCTAAACCCTAGAAGCTAGCCTATGGTCTGATTGTATGTTGTCCTACGAACTAAAACCCTCCGGTTTATATAGACACCAGAGGAGGCTAGGGTTACACAAGGTCAGTTGCAAAGGAGGAGATATCCATATCCGTACTACCTAGCTTGCCTTCCACGCCAAGTAGAGTCCCATCCGGAGAAGAGACGAAGTCTTAAATCTTGTATCTTCATAGTCCAACAGTCCGGCCAAAGGATATAGTCCGGCTGTCCGGAGACCCCCTAATCCAGGACTCCCACAGTAGCCCCTGAACCAGGCTTCAATGACGATGAGTCCGGCGCGCAGTATTGTTTTTGACATTGCAAGGCGGGTTCCTCCTCCGGATACACCACAGAAGAGTTTGAATAAAAGGATAGTGTCCGACCCTGCAAAATAAATTCCACATACCACCGTAGAGAGAATAATATTTCCACAAATCTAATCTGCTGACACGTTTTGGCAACATGACATCATGCCATGGCTCGGTGATTTTTCGAAACGTTTTTCTTTAACCAGCCCCGCACATAACGCGAGGCAGTTTCTTGACACGTCTTGTCAAAGCAGAGATCGTGTCCCCCTTATTACGGGATTCTCATCAATACGGGTGTGGGTAACCCAATCGTGCCTAGGACTCCTAGATTTTAGGTAAGTCCCAAATGGCCACGAGGAGGACACTTGATATTCACCCTCTTTATAAAGGGACAAGGCTTTTACTTTTTTCCTCCCGTGCTCAATCGAATCCTTCCCCTGCCTCGAGTTCTAACACCCAAAGCCCGGGTCAGGTGCTTCGGACCTTCAATCATGTCCGGATCCAGCCTCCAGGGCCGGTGTATGCCCTCCTCCGTCACAGAAGAGGATATCAAGAAGTTGAAGGAGGCAAGATACCTGACCGCCGAAGTTTCGCATCGGCTTCCTGCCCGTGGGCAGGTCGTCCCTACTCCTGAACCCAATGAAGACGTCGTGTTCATCTGCCACTTCCTCCGAGGGCTAGGCCTCACTCTGGATCCCTTCGTTAGGGGTTTGATGTTCTATTACAGGCTTGATTTCCACGATCTAGCCCCGGATTCCTTTCTCCACATCTCGGCATTCATTGTCGTATGTGAGGCCTTCCTCCGCATTACCCCTCACTTCGGCATGTGGCTCAAGACCTTTGATGTGAAGCCGAAGACCGTCGAGTGGCAGCATGCAGCGTGCGGAGGTGCATTAATAAGCAAGATCGCTGGAGCTCCATGGCCAAAGGGTTCCTTTCCAGAGGTGTCTGGATTATGGCAACCGGAATGGTTCTACGTCACCGCTCCCAGAAGTGACAAGTGGGTAGCTTCCCCCACCTTTCGCTCGGGCCCTCCACCACAACTGATGTCATGGATCAGCAGGGGGCTGAGCTGGGGTCCAGCCAAGGATGTGCCCACACTGCAGAGCCGCATCCGAGATCTCTTCGAGGGAGATTTCAGTTTGATTATGGTAGTGCAAGTTATGCTGGTTCGTTGAGTCCAGCCTTGCAAACGCCGGCCCCTCCGCTTGTGGGAATTCAACCCAGAAGGACCACGCACTATTCAGAATTTCCTTGGCCTGACACATGAGGAGATGTACAAGTCGTTCTTCGGACCCCAAATAGAGTGTCCGGACACCACCGAGGACGTGGGCCTGAGCAGCAACCGCACCGCGGCCCAAGTAAGTAATCCTCTAGTCGAACACACCGTCTTTCTTTTATCATGACATCATTCTAAAGAATCGCTCTTTTGACCAGGACTGGATAACAAAGGCAAAGATGATTCGGTGTTGGGCTCCCCTTCCCGAAGGCTTGGACAATCCGGTGCTGGAAAAGATGCTCGAGCCAGCACCTTGCCCGGTGCCCTCAAGGGAAGACGAAGGGGGGAATAAAGGGGGCGAAAGCGGGCCTCCACTGCTACCTATTCCAACCGAGGGAACGAGCGCCTCCGTGAGGGAGGATAACCAAGGGGAAGAATCTGACGTTCCACCGCCCCGGGGGAGGAAGAGGACTACCTCTGAAGATCCGGAAACCAAGGTCTCCAAACGGGAGAAGAAAACTCCACCAGAGGGTCCTGCCTCGGAGGGTGCTCTTGCCGCACAAAGTCCATGCGGGGATCAACCCTCTAACGAGTTGTAAGTAATCAAAAGGTACTTAATAGCGAAGATATACTACCTTACTTCTGAGAAAAATAACCGAAGCATTTATCTTGCAGTTCGGATCTGAGCCCTTCTCAGCAGAGCTCGTCTTTGGGAGATCTTCTTCCGGAGATGATGGAGAGCGAAACGCCTCCCCTGGACTCCCCAGCTCAAGAAGCGGGCGACCTTGAAGTGTCGTCGCGGAGGGTCACCCCGGATCCGGTGAGGCCTGAAGATAATCCTATGGTCACCCAAAGTCCCCAATATCCGGCTCTTGAAGAGAGCAACCAAAAGAATCCGACACCGTCTGGTATGCGGTCGGACGCACTGAGGGATCTGCTAGGGCGAGCCACTATCTCAGAAGAGCACCGTACATTGATGGGTACGGTGATTGAAAGGATCTCGTCCGCCGAAAGCAGGTTTCATGAAGCCTTTATGAGTCTACTGACGGGCTTTGAGGTACGTGAAATGATATGGATTTGTGGTAGTACCGCACATTTTTAGGTGTGCCCTGTGTAGATAGTAGCCCCTGAGACTCTGGTTGTCGTCGAAAACGACGGCGAACAGAGGATCGTAGTCCCAGGTAATAACCAGACCGCCTTTATGTGCAGGTGTCTGAAGCTCCAGTGGCTAGTCAGACTGATGGGATTGCCGAACTAAAGCGACGACTGGATGCGACGGATGCCGACATCGAGCTTGTTAACAAGCGGCTTGACGAGGCACAGGGTAGGTGATGTTTATAGTGAATGTCACATAGTAAGAGCAGCATGATGCCAGTATCTTTAATATGTTGTGTCTGTAGATGGAGCTGCCACCATGGAGGCCCTGCGGACGGAGCTTGCCCGAGCCAAGGAGCAAGAAAGGAATAGTAATGCGAGCGCTTTGAAGGTGGCCGAAGAGTTGAGAGCCGAGAAGGCCGCGCATAGCGAGAGCAAAGAGAAAATGGCCAAAATGGCTGTGAAGTTAAAAGACGCCGCCGAATGATACGTCTCCGTCATATCTATAATTTTTGATTGTTCCATGCCAATATTATTCAACTTTCATATACTTTTTGGCAACTTTTTATACTATTTTTGGGACTAACATATTGATCTAGTGCCCAGTGCCAGTTCCTGTTTGTTGCATGTTTTTTGTTTCGCAGAATATCCATATCAAACGGAGTCCAAACGGAATAAAAACTGACGGAGATTTTTTTTGGAATATATATGATTTTTGGGAAGAAGAATCCACGCGAGACGATGCTCGAGGGGCCCACAAGGTAGGGGGCGCGCCCCAGGGTGTCGGGCGCGCCCCTGACCCTCGTGGCCACCCCGTAAGTCGGTTGGAGCCCTTCTTTCGCCACAAGAAAGCTAATTTCCGGATAGAGATCGTGTTAAAATTTCAGCCCAATCAGAGTTACGGATCTCCGGGAATATAAGAAACGGTGAAATAGAGCCAGAAGAGAACGCAGAAACAGAGAGAGACAGAGAGACAGATCCAATCTCGGAGGGGCTCTCGCCCCTCCCGTGCCATGGAGGCCATGGACCATAGGGGAAACCCTTCTCCCATCTACGGAGGAGGTCAAGGAAGGAGAAGAAGGAGGGGGCTCTCTCTCCCCCTCGCTTCCGGTGGCACCGGAGTGCTACCGGGGGCCATCATCATCACCGTGATCTACACCAACACCTCCGCCATCTTCACCAACATCTCCATCACCTTCCCCCCTCTATCTACAGTGGTCCACTCTCCTGCAACCCGCTGTACCCTCTACTTGAACATGGTGCTTTATGCTTCATATTATTATCCAATGATGTGTTGCCATCCTATGATGTCTGAGTAGATTTTCATTGTCCTATCGGTGGTTGATGAATTGCTATGATTGATTTAATTTGCTTGTGGTTATGTTGCTGTGCTTTGGTGCCCATCATATGATTGCGTGCGTGGATCACACCATAGGTTTAGTTGTATGTTGATAGGACTATGTATTGGAGGGCAAGAGTGACAGAAGCTTCAATTCAACCTAGCATAGAAATTGATGCATACGGGATTGAAGGGGGACCAATATATCTTAATGCTATGGTTGGGTTTTACCTTAATGAACATTAGTAGTTGCGGATGCTTGCTAATAGTTCCAATCATAAGTGCATAGAATTCCAAGTCAGGGATGACATGCTAGCAGTGGCCTCTCCCACATAATACTTGCTATCGGTCTAGTAAAGTAGTCAATTGCTTAGGGGCAATTTCGCAACTCCTACCACCACTTTTCCACACTCGCTATATTTACTTTATTGCTTCTTTACTTACAACAGCCCCTACTTTTATTTACTTTATTATCTTGCAAACCTATCCAACAACACCTACAAAGTACTTCTAGTTTCATACTTGTTCTAGGTAAAGCGAACGTCAAGCGTGCGTAGAGTTGTATCGGTGGTCGATAGAACTTGAGGGAATATTTGTTCTACCTTTAGCTCCTCGTTGGGTTCGACACTCTTACTTATCGAAAACTGTTGCTGTTGTGATCCCCTATACTTGTGGGTTATCAAGACCCTTTTCTGGCGCCGTTGCCGGGGAGCAATAGCGTGGGGTGAATATTCTCGTGTGTGCTTGTTTGCTTTATCACTAAGTAATTTTTATTTGCTGTTCTTAGTTGTTCTTTATCTTTAGTTATGGATATCGAACACGAAATACCAAAAACATTAGGTGTACTTTCTGCTCATGGAGATGGGGAACCTCCTAAAACCCTCGATGCTGGTTATGTGAAAAATATCATGTACTACTTTAATAATCCTGAGAAAACCCCACTCAATTATGTAATGGGAGTAACGTTGGATCAACGTGAATACTTTAGGGATTATCGCTTGACACAAAAAGGGAAACTATTATGGGATCAAATTTATATATTGAAGTGGTATGCTAGACAACTATGCTCGGAATGTGATTATACTTGTTGCTCTAGGATGAATTCTCCACACCTCCCCTTTTCATGAAAATTTAATGATAATTAAACCTTGGCTTCTTATGCTAGAGGTATATATGATTACTATGATGTGGAACAAATAGAAGAATTTGTTGCTTTTATGGGTGCTTATGAAATTGAATCTATGTTTAAAGAGTTTGATGATATTGATGATGCTTGTTATAGATCTGAAAGTTTAGCTATCCTCAAATATTTCTATGAGAATTATGAATACAATTATGAAATTAATGCACTTATTAAGAAAGTCTCCACTGTCCAAGAAGAGACTAATATTTTGCAGGAGTCTATGGAAGAAGAAATTGATGAAACTGTGAGCTCATTGGATGAAAAAGATGAGGAGGAGAGCGAAGAACAAAATGAGGAAGAGCGGATTGATCACCCGTGACCACCTTCTAATGAGAGTAACTCTTCAACTCATACATTGTTTAATTCCCCTTCGTGCTTACCGAAGGATGATTGCTATGATGACTGTTATGATCCCATTGGTTCTCTTGAAATATCCCTTTTTGATGATGCTTGCTATGCTTGTGGCCAAGATGCCAATATGAATTATGCTTATGGAGATGAACTTGCTATAGTCCCTTATGTTAAACATGAAATTGTTGCTATTGCACCCACGCATGATAGTCCTATTATCTTTTTGAATTCTCCCGACTACACTATATCGGAGAAGTTTGCACTTATTAAGGATTACATTGATGGGTTGCATTTTACCGTTGCACTTGATGATTTTGATGAATATAATATGCATGTGCTTGCTGCTTCTACTTGCAATTATTATGAGAGAGGAACTATATCTCCACCTCTCTATGCTTCCCACATGATAAAATTGCAAGAAACTGTTTATACTATGCATTGGCCTTTACTAGGTGTGCATGAATTATTCTTTTAGGACATGCCGATGCATAGGAAGAGAGTTAGACTTCGTTATTTCTTGATATATGTTGCTTTGTGCTCACTACTAAATTATGAATCATTGTTAATTAAAATTGGCTTTGATATACCTTGGGATCCGGGTGGATTCACTACTTGAGCACTATATGCCTAGCTTAATGGCTTTAAAGAAAGCGCTGCCAGGGAGACAACCCAGAAGTTTTAGAGAGTCATTTATTTCTGTTGAGTGCTTTCATATAGTTTAAAAACAACAAAAATAAATAGGGTAACCAAAAACTTTTCAAAAAGGAAAGTGAAAGTGAGAAAGACAAGCACCGTTGAAGTGGGAGAGCTCCTTGAACTTTGTTCATGCTCACGGCAACTTTGTGAATCTTGATTATAGAAACTTTTCAACAAAAATAATTATCCCCTTGTACAATTCCATTGTATTATAAAAATAATGTGCCAAGGTTTTCCTTTAGGATGTTCACATTTGCTTGATGGTTTGTACAGTGCAGGACAGAAACTTTGGCTATAGTGCGCGATTTTACATTTTTAGCTGGAACATCAATTGGTTCTGATTCTTTTTGCACTGTCTTCCTATACAAATTATTTATTTTTCATATTTTTGGTAGAATTTTTCAAGTATCATAAGTATGGTGAATGTTCAGATTGCTACAGACTGTTCTGTTTTAGACAGATTCTGTTTTTGATGCATAGTTTGCTTGTTTTGATGGCACTATCAATTTATATCAGTGGATTAAGCCATGAAAAAGTTATACTACAGTAGACACAATTGAAAAACAAAATATGAATTGGTTTGCAACAATACCTAGAGTAGTGATTTGCTTTATTATACTAACGGATCTTACCGAGTTTTCTGTTGAAGTTTTGTGTGGATGAAGTGTTCGATGATTGAGAAGGTCTAGATGTGAGAAGAAGGAAGAGAGGCAAGAACTCAAGCTTGGGTATGCCCGAGGCACCCCAAGTAAATATTCAAGGAGACTCAAGCGTCTAAGCTTGGGGATGCCCGAGGCACCCCAAGTAAATATTCAAGGAGACTCAAGCGTCTAAGCTTGGGGATGCTGGGGAGGCATCCCCTCTTTCTTCAACAAATATCGGTATGTTTTCGGATTCGTTTCGTTCATGCGATATGTGCAATCTTGGAGTGTCTTTTGCATTTAGGTTTTTATTTTTCTTTTATGCACCATGCTGGTATGAGATAGTCCTTGGTTGATTTATAGAATGCTCTTTGCACTTCACTTATATTCTTTGAGTATGGCTTTATAGAATGCTTCATGTGCTTCACTTATATCATTTGAAGTTTGGATTGCATGTTTCTCTTTATAGACAACCGCCATTTGTAGAATGCTCTTTTGCTTCACTTATATTTGTTAGAGCGTGGGCATATCTTTCGTAGAAAGAATTAAACTCTCTTGCTTTACTTATATCTATTTAGAGAGATGACATGAACTGGTCATTCACATGGTTAGTCATAAAATCCTACATAAACTTGTAGATCGGTGAATATGATATGTTTGATTCCTTGCAATAATTTTGCGATATAAAGGTGGTGATATTAGAGTCATGCTAGTTGAGTAATTGTGAAATTGAGAAATACTTGTGTTGAGGTTTGCAAGTTCCGTAGCATGCACGTATGGTGAACCGTTATGTAACGAAGTCGGAACATGAGGTGTTTATTGATTGTCTTCCTTATGAGTGGTGGTCAGGGACGAGCAATGGTCTTTTCCTACCAATCTATCCCCCTAGGAGCATGCGCGTAGTACTTTGTTTCGATGACTAATAGATTTTTGCAATAAGTATGTGAGTTCTTTATGACTAATGTTGATTCCATGGATTATACGCACTCTCACCCTTCCATCATTGCTTGCCTCTCTAGTACCGTGCAACTTTCGCCGGTACCATAAACCCACCATATACCTTCCTCAAAACAGCCACCATACCTATCTATTATGGCATTTCCATAGCCATTCCGAGATATATTGCCATGCAACTTCCATCATCATCATATACATGACTTGAGCATCATTGTCATATTGCTTTGCATGATCGTAAGATAGCTAGCATGATTTTTTCATGGCTTGTCCGTTTTTTGATGTCATTGCTACGCTAGATCATTGCACATCCCGGTACACCGCCGGAGGCATTCATATAGAGTCATATCTTTGTTCTAGTGTCGAGTTGTAATACTCAGTTGTAAGTAAATAAAAGTGTGATGATCATCATTAATAGAGCATTGTCCAAAAAAAGAAGAAAAGCCAAATAAAAAAAGAAAGGCCAAATAAAAAAAAGAAGGAAAGGCCAGATAAAAAAAGAAAGGCCAAATAAAAAAGCCCAAATAAAAAAAGGGACAATGGACAATGCTACTATCCTTTTTTCCACACTTGTGCTTCAAAGTAGCACCATGTTCTTCATATAGAGAGTCTCTTGAGTTATCACTTTCATATACTAGAGGGAATTTTCATTATAGAACTTGGCTTGTATATTCCGATGATGGGCTTCCTCAAATGCCCGAGGTCTTCATGAGCAAGCAACTTGGATGCACACCCACTTATTTTCAGTTTGAGCTTTCATATACTTATAGCTCTAGTGCATCCGTTGCATGGCAATCCCTACTCCTCACATTGATATCTATTAATGGGCATCTCCATAGCCCGTTGATATGCCTAGTTGATGTGAGACTTTCTCCTTTTTTGTCTTTTCCACATAACCCCCACCATCATATTCTATTCCACCTATAGTGCTATGTCCATGGCTCACGCTCATGTATTGCGTGAAAGTTGAAAAGGTTTGAGAATGTCAAAAGTATGAAACAATTGCTTGGCTTGTCATCAGGGTTGTGCATGATGTGAATGCTTTGTGTGGTGAAGATGGAGCATAGCCAGACTATACGATTTTGTAGGGATGAGCTTTCTTTGGCTATGTTATTTCAATAAGACATAATTGCTTGGTGGGTATGCTTGAAATATTATTGTCTTTATGTCAAAGGATAGATTATTGCTTTGAATCACTCGTGTCTTAATATTCATGCCATGATTAGACATGTGATCAGGATTATGCTAGGCAGCATTCCACATGAAAAATTATCTTTTTTATCATTTACCTACTCGAGGACGAGCATGAATTAAGCTTGGGGATGTTGTTACATCTCCGTCGTATCTATAATTTTTGATTGTTCCATGCCAATATTATTCAACTTTCATATACTTTTTGGCAACTTTTATACTATTTTTGGGACTAACATATTAATCCAGTGCCAGTTCCTGTTTGTTGCATGTTTTTTGTTTCGCAGAATATCCATATCAAACGGAGTCCAAACGTAATAAAAACTGACGGAGATTTTTTTGGAATATATATGATTTTTGGGAAGAAGAATCCACGCGAGACGATGCTTGAGGGGCCCACGAGGTAGGGGCACGCCCCAGTGTGTCAGGCGTGCCCTTGACCCTCGTGGCCACCCCGTAAGGCGGTTGGGGCCCTTCTTTCGCCTCAAGAAAGCTAATTTCCGGATAGAGATCGTGTTAAAATTTCAGCCCAATCGTAGTTACGGATCTCCGGGAATATAAGAAACGGTGAAACAGAGCCAGAAGAGAACGCAGAAACAGAGAGAGATAGATCCAATCTCGGAGGGGCGCGTGCCATGGAGGCCATGGACCAGAGGGGAAACCCTTCTCCCATCTAGGGAGGAGGTCAAGGAATAAGAAGAAGGAGGGGGGGCTCTCTCCCCCTCGCTTCCGGTGGCACCGGAGTGCCATCGGGGGCCATCATCATCAACGTGATCTACACCAACACCTCCGCCATCTTCACCAACATGTCCATCACCTTCCCCCCTCTATCTACAGTGGTCCACTCTCCCGCAACACGCTGTACCCTCTACTTGAACATGGTGCTTTATGCTTCATGTTATTATCCAATGATGTGTTGCCATCCTATGATGTCTGAGTAGATTTTCGTTGTCCTATCGGTGGTTGATGAATTGCTATGATTGATTTAATTTGCTTGTGGTTATGTTGCTGTGCTTTGGTGCCCATCATATGATTGCGTGCGTGGATCACACCATAGGTTTAGTTGTATGTTGATAGGACTATGTATTGGAGGGCAAGAGTGACAGAAGCTTCAACCTAGCATAGAAATTGATGCATACGGGATTGAAGGGGGACCAATATATCTTAATGCTATGGTTGGGTTTTACCTTAATGAACATTAGTAGTTGCGGATGCTTGCTAATAGTTCCAATCATAAGTGCATAGAATTCCAAGTCAGGGATGACATGCTAGCAGTGGCCTCTCCCACATAATACTTGCTATCGGTCTAGTAAAGTAGTCAATTGCTTAGGGGCAATTTCGCAACTCCTACCACCACTTTTCCACACTCGCTATATTTACTTTATTGCCTCTTTACTTACAACAGCCCCTACTTTTTATTTACCTAATATTTATTATCTTGCAAACCTATCCAACAACACCTACAAAGTACTTCTAGTTTCATACTTGTTCTAGGTAAAGCGAACGTCAAGCGTGCGTAGAGTTGTATCGGTGGTCGATAGAACTTGAGGGAATATTTGTTCTACCTTTAGCTCCTTATTGGGTTTGACACTCTTACTTATCGAAAACTGTTGTGATCCCCTATGCTTGTGGGTTATCACCGACCGCTGTAAGTTTTTTGAAGAAGAAAGCCGGGCGAAGGCTACGGACCTCGAAAAGGCCACAATGGCGACCAAAGACACCCGCTCTACAATGAGAGCAAAGAAGGAGGAACTGCATGAAGCCAGGGACATTGTGGCTGGGAAGCCCTTTATGCTGCGGAGGAAGTTCGGCGATCCGCGGTATGCCCCTCTGGATCGGCTGTGGAGTTCGGCCGACACATATCTGGATTTAGCGGCGAGCGTTGTCGATGCGGCCGAATACTTCCGAGATTAGACAGATCGTGAAGTGGACAAGCTATTCTGGTCGCAATTTAACGTTCCAGAGCATCCACTTCCATTGACTGATCAGGTTGCCGAATGGGCCGAACTCAATAGATTGTCCGGACTCGCCATGAGGTCTGTCGTGGATCATCCGTGGCCAGAAAGGCCAAAGTCGAACAACTATTTTAGCTTGGTGCAGCAGTTCCTTGGTGCGGTGCCACGCATTAATGCGATGAAGAAGCCGGCGTGCATAGAAGGCTCGCAGATGGCCCTTGCCCGTGTCAAAACATACTGGGCGGAGATGGATGCCACCACTATCGCAGCGCAGGGTTCGGCCATAGGCCGAGTGGCTGCCGAGCACTATTTTGAAGAAGTTCTTGAGGGCGCTCGTTCGATAGAGGCCCGGTGCTCGAAGAATGTTATGCTTGAGTGACATGTATTCCCATTGTAAAAACAACGTTTTATTAAATTTATCAAGGTTGTATTTATACTTTTGCCCGAAAGTATTGTGATGCCTCCTGTGCGGCCGTTTATGTATACCTGTATATAACCTGAAAGATTGCAGTCGTCGGCTTCAGCCCCCACACATATAATGCGGGGGTGTTCGCAGAAGACGCGTATTCACACTTAATCCAACGTCTTGGTCCTATTAAGGAGGTGATAGCGCAGCGAACTAGGCAACCGGACTATAATGCTTTAACACTTTCACTTAGCCATAGGAGTTTGATAGTGGGGCTACTATATAGCCCCTGGTGGCTCCGCACTCATCCGGATTTGGGGTGCGTACATGCCTGGCCGGGAAACGGCCCTTCGTTAATGCGGAGGAATCCCGAAGATTCCAATAAGTCATTGAGTGGTTGACCAGTCTCACGCTATATCATGACAGTCAGTTTTCGGCTTTCTCTACTGAGGTGCTCGTCCGGATGAACCAGGGCACTCGCAGTAGTTCTCCTGGTGCCGCCTTAGCCGATAGAGCGGAACGTAAGGCAGCAAAACACAGGAGCCGGGAAAACCCAACATTTGACCAAAGACATGATTCGGAGCTGATGCATATAAGGCCAAACTCGCGACGCCGAACACTCCCTAAGGTATTCGGTCTTTATGGTGTAAACCGGGTCTAAACAGTACCCTTTGTAATAAGCCCCTGGTGTCTAGGTACGTGCATTATTCTGGTGTGGCCACATGCCAAGACGTCAGCATCCTTCTCGGTTGTACTGAGAATCCGAGGGATATAAATCAACAAGAGACAGTAAAAAAGGTTTACGTAGGGTCTTAATCTACAAAGAATCCTTGGAACGGGTCCCTGCTGCACGTCTGTGCCTGTGTCTCTGTTGTGCCATATCCTGGACGGGTGTAGCACGATGGTCATCTGAAAAAGAGAGGAACTTAATTGAAAATTTGTCGTGCAAAAGTTAAGTTATACTAAATAAACAATATATAGTTGAAAATGAGTAAAGGTGAGCCTTATTGCCACTTTTGCGCGCGCGTTGAGCCCCTTGTATTGTAATAGGGGTATAGCCATCAAACCTGTATTAATTACATATAGCTGAGCCGGACTCGTCTAGCCGTGTCCGTGGTCTTAACTCCTGTCAAATGCTTGAGTTGGTGAGGCCGTTTAGTGTGCGGCAGCCAAGGCGGCTGCACCGTCTTCGGTGCACAAGGAGCGCTCAATATTTCCATTTACTGTAATGATGTCGTGTGGACCGGGAATCTTGAGCTTGAGGGAAGCGTAATGCGGTATTGTGTTAAAGTGAGCGAAAGCTTCACGTCCAAGTAGTGCTTGATAGCCACTTTGGAACGGAGCGACGTGGAAAGTTAAATTTTCGCTGCGGAAGTTATCGGGGAAGCCGAATATAACCTCTAGTAGCAGGGAGCCCCTGCAGTGAGCCTCCGGGCCTGGTGTTACTCCTTTAAAGGTAGCATTGCTGCGGCAAATTTTTGTTGGGTCTATCCCCATTTTGTGGACTGTGTCCTGATATATCAGATTTAAACTGCTGCCGCCGTCCATCAGGACTCGGGTGAAGTGGTATCCATCAATTATTGGATCTAATACCAAGGCAGCCCATCCTGCACACTGGATACTTGCCGAGTAATCCCGATGGTCGAAGGTGATCAGTTGGGACGACCAGTGGCGGAGCTCTGCGGTGATAGGCCCTGGGGCATGTTCCTCTAAAGGTGCTGCTTTGTTTCTCCCTTTTATCACATGTAACACGTTGACTGTTTTGACTTCTGGTGGGAATTTCTTCTGTTCCCCTGTGCTTTGCTTGCGAGGCTCGTCCTCGTCTTCACTTGGTGTATCCTGCCCCTTGTGTTCGGCGTTGAGCTTGCCGGACTGTTTGAAGACCCAACATTCTCTGTGGGTATGATTTGCAGGTTTATCCGGGGTGCTATGGATCTGACATAATTGGTCCAGAATTTTGTTTAGGCTGGACAATTCGTCTTTGTTGCCTTTGGAGGGCGGCTTCTGCTGCCCTGGCCGAGAGCTTCTAAATCCGGCGTTTACCGCCGTGCTCTTCGGGCTGTCTTCTTTATGCCGGCGCTTATTCTTACTGCGTCCTGATTTCCCGTTTCCATCCCTGACTTCGGATGTACTTGGGTCGCTGGTGCTGCATCGGGCTAACCAGCTATCCTCGTCCGCGCAAAAACGGGTCATGAGGCTTATTAATGCTGCCATTGTTCTTGGCTTTTCTTGACCGAGGTGTCTGGCAAGCCATTCGTCTCGAACGCTATGCTTGAAAGCTGCTAAGGCTTCGGCGTCCGGACAGTAAACTATTTGGTTCTTTTTAGTGAGGAACATGTTCCAAAGTTTTCGGGCTGACTCACCGGGCTGTTGAGTTATATGACTTAAATCATCTGCATCCGGTGGTCGGACATATGTCCCTTGAAAATTTTCCCTAAAGGCGTCTTCGAGCTCTTCCCAGCTTTCGATGGAGTTTTCGGGGAGGCTTTTAAGCCAGTGCCGAGCTGGCCCTTTGAGCTTGAGGGGTAAGTACTTGATGGCGTGGAGATCATCTCCTCGAGCCATATGGATGTGGAGGATGTAGTCCTCAATCCAGACCCCAGGGTCTTTTGTTCCATCGTACGCCTCGATGTTTATAGGTTTGAATCCCTCTGGAAATTCATGGTCCAGCACCTCATCGGTGAAACATAGAGGTTGTGCGACACCCCTGTATTTGGGCGTACCGTGGTGTTCGGATGTTTGTTGTGTTGCATTGTATGTTGGAGCGCGCCTGCGTGGTCCATAGATGGATCTGGTTGCGCCGTCCTTTTGATGCGAGCCCTTACGCGGATCGCGTACTGGTTTATGTGCAGCGTCGTTTGCTGCTTTATGTTGGCTATGAGGTTGTCTATCCGACCGGATGGCCATTTTATTCTTTAATTGTGGAGGATCTAAGGCCTCATCATCAAATTCAGGTAGCAACTTTCGCTTCGGATAGCTCTTGGTGTGGCGATTACTGCCGTACTTCGCTACAGTGTTAAGTACTTCACTCCATTTGATTTTGAGTGTGTCTTGTGCAGCCTTGAGCCTTTGCTTCTGTTTTTTCAGACTCCCCGCCGTGGCAACAAGCCTTTGGTGGGCATTATGTTGCTCCTGGCGCCTGTCTGGTGTGATGTCGTCCGAACTGTTATCTTCGACGGGGTTGGGTTGTTCGGCTTGATTTTCCGTGTTGCCGTGGTCGGGCAATGGTTCACCCTGCTCTAACGTTGGGTCTATATGATCATTATTTCTGCCGAGGCAGGATTTGGAGCGGCGTTTACGCCGCCACTTTGACTACTTCTCGAGGGAACCACCTTTCGCTGCGTCCTTCCGTTCCTCGTCGTTATTTTCTTTGGGTGTGTCCACCATGTATACGTCATGTGATGAAGTGGGCGTCCAGTGCCCTATGGGCAGTGGTTCCTCTTTGCCTCCCGCATCGTCGTCCATACCATCGATGTCTTCGGAGTCGAAGTCGAGCATGTCGATTAAGTCATCGACAGTGGCTACTAAGTGGGTGGTGGGTGGGCGGCAAATTTCTTCATCATCCGCATCCCAATCCTGCCGGATGTAGTTCGGCCAGGACTCTCCTGACAAGGAGAGAGACCTTAATGAGTTCAGTATGTCGCCAAAGGGAGAGTGCTGAAAAATATCCGCGGAGGTAAACTTCATGATCGGCGCCCAATCGGATTCGACAGGAATGGGCGCAGGCGCTTTGGAGTCCGTGGCCAGAGAAGGATCCAGCAGTTTGGTAACACGGCTCTCGTGAAGGGTAAGGTCGATATTCGTCTCGATCACCGCCGAGGATACGGCCTCCGTGGCGGAGTCTATCCACCCGTCCATGGATGGCGCAACTGGCTCCGAATTGAGGGTCGGAGCGGCTGCCGGTGCGATTTCTCGAACACTGTCCGATGGTAGAGCTAAATCGTACTCATTGTGACCGCATGGCGCACAAGGCAGGGGCTCGAATCCGCCGAAGATCAAGTCTCCGCAGATATCGGCCGTGTAGTTTAAGCTTCCAAACTTGACCTGGTGGCCAAGGGCATAACTTTCGATCTGCTCCAGATGGCCAAGCGAGTTGGCCCGCAGTGCGAAGCCGCCGAACACAAAGATCTTTCCATGGAGAAAAGTCTCACCCTGGACCGCATCACTATCGATGATCGCGGGAGCCATCAAGCCTAATGGCGACGACACAGAGGAACTCTCAATGAAAGCACCAATGTCGGTGTCAAAACCAGCGGATCTCGGGTAGGGGGTCCCGAACTGTGCGTCTAAGGCGGATGGTAACAGGAGGCAGGGGACACGATGTTTTACCCAGGTTCGGGCCCTCTTGATGGAGGTAAAACCCTATGTCCTGCTTGATTTATTCTTGATGATATGAGTATTACAAGAGTTGATCTACCACGAGATCGAAGTGGCTAAACCCTAGAAGCTAGCCTATGGTCTGATTGTATGTTGTCCTACGGACTAAAACCCTCCAGTTTATATAGACACCGGAGGGGGCTAGGGTTACACAAGGTCGATTGCAATGGAGGAGATATCCATATCCGTACTGCCTAGCTTGCCTTCCACGCCAAGTAGAGTCCCATCCGGACACGAGACGAAGTCTTCAATCTTGTATCTTCATAGTCCAACAGTCCGGCCAAAGGATATAGTCCGGCTGTCCGGAGACCCCCTAATCTAGGACTCCCACAGAGAGCCTCGATGACATGCATGCCCGCTGAGCTCAATGAGCAGGGGGAGTTGACCGCCGGCTTGGTGATGCTGCTGAAGAAGAGCATTGCCTCGAAGAAGAAGGCGACCAGAGAAATCCTACAACTTCAGGAGGACAAGGCGAAGCTCTACCACAAGCTCGACCTGCTGAAGGAGGAGAACGCTGGCTGGAAGAAGCTGCATGAGAATAGTAGTTCCTCGATGAAGATGTTGCAGGCTCTCGTCATGGAACAGAAGGAGGAATTGGTGAAGCTCCACATCGAGCACCCGGCTGCTGTCAAGGTACGTAATGCGGCCGTGGAACAGATGGTGAAGGCTCGCGTTGAGAAATCCCGCGTCATAGACACAATGAAGAAGATGGCGGAGGAGACGCGCAAGGAGATGGAGGTCGTGGAGGCGATGAAGAAGCAGTTACGACTCCGTGGCCAGCAACACTTCATGTAGTGAGAGCAGCGCCCCAGACTTGTGTGCACGTCTTCCTTTTTTGGGGGTTATAATCTTCCTTCTTCTTTTGCTCCTGTGTTTCTTCTTTTGCTTCGGGTGTTTCGCCGCATGTGTCACGTTCTCTGCGAGTCATGAATAGAACAATGCTAAAAATGAGATGACTAGCAAATTAGATCATTCTTTATCGCCAATGGAACAATGCCTCTTGCTAGTAATATATAATAAGAGTAGAGAGTAGAGATATGGCACTGGGCTGCCGTGTTTCGTGCTCCTCCGTCGTACTCCAATGGAAAACTTGAGTATACCGCACGGTTCTTTGCTCCTCCTCAGGTCGTCGGCACATTTATACGAGCAGTCAAATCACAAGGCCCCGCCTTCCAGCAGTAATGAGCCGTCAAATCTCAAAGGCCCTCGCCTCTCTTGAAACCGACCTAGCTAGAATGCCCGCCCTCTAGCCTTTTAAAAAATGTGTACTTTTGTACAGCAGTAGGATCGATGGATTGCGCCATGGAGCAAAACTAACAAGGTGAAATTAAAGAAAAAAGGTGGTACATATAGAGAGCGCTCATCGCCAAATTATGCATATAGTACTATTAAAAAAGCTAGTACGTGCTTAAATGAGGTGCTAAATTATATTAAATAAATTAACATACCTATTTAATTCTTGGGCTCTTATTATTTATGCCACTAGTTTGTGTATCACTACTTAGTTTTGCCATTAGAAGTTACAACTACTCAAAAATGTCATCGATCTATGAGATGCCTGCTCAAAAATGCAATTAGATATCTCAAAAATGCCATCGTTAAGTTAGATGTTTGCTCATAAATACCATTAGACATTGTGATTTTCACGTCAAACCCATTGACCATGTTACATGACAAAAATAAGACGATTCTCGCAATGATAAGTGTGGCCCCGCTTGTCAAGAGTAACCAAGCGAACAATTTTATAGGAAAATAAGAACGCTATTGGGATCAAGTAGGCCCCACACTTTATTTTACTGTAGTGAGGTAGAGGGAGAGCTGGCATGTTGGTCCATCGGTATTTATGTCATTATAATATGGCAAAAGAGATTTGAGTCACAATAATGGTGTCCAGCACAATACACCCGTCAAATAAAACTAAGCACCCTGAAATTCTTTGACAAAACTAAGCCCCCTAAAATTCTTTGACAACTAAACTGTTGGCTATATGATGTTGGCCATATATATTGTATGCATATAATGTGAAGAAAACGAGTGGTAGTCGCAGTACTATACCAACTAAAAGATGAACTGTAAGAAATACTAGTGTGTACGTACTGAAGAGTTAAAGTAACGAGAAGAAACATAACATAGTTCTGCTGGGGGCTCAGCACAACACACCCCTCAAATAAAACTAAGCAACTAATCTGGTAGACACTGCATTAGAACCACCATGCGCAACGACACTGCCACCTTACTCGGAGTCCTCGTCCACGTCCTCGACTTCGTCCTTGTCCCTCTTCCTCTTGGGCGATACTTACTTGCTTGAACCGCACACTTGGCTCTTGCTCTTCATCCAACCCTTGTAGATATTGAAACAAAGGTAGCCATCCATTGCAGCGTAGTGGATGTGGTCTATATCTAGTACATTCCACTACCATGCACGATGAAACGTGTGTGGAGGTTTCTTAAGTTTATCGTACGAAGGATGAACCATGGCTCCTGCCAGGGTCAGCATTGAAGGCTGATCATGGGAGGGCACCATCCCTTCCTTCTAGAGGTCCAAGGGGTCGCCTACAACGAGGCCCATCTGACCCATGATTTCCTTGTCTTTCCTAAAGTCTACAGTAATGAATTTGACTCGGCCGCCCTTGAGGAACTTCTTAAATTACTCACACTCAATGTCGGCATGGCATATGTGGTAGACCAAGCATAAGTCATGCACGCAAACCTGGATCACGGCGGGCTTCTTCTTATTTGTCTCCTTTAGATTCTTCTCACTTCCCAGGACTGTGGTGTACTCAACATCTAGCCCAGCGACCCACTCATCATTTGAGTTTTCGAACATGCGTTTGAAGAGAGCAAGGCATTCTTTCACCGTTGCAGAAGAACGGGTGTAGATGACGTCGAACTCATCACTAGTGATGGTTCTAACCTTGTACTCATCGCCGATCATGGAGATTTGGGACGCCATGGATTTGGGAGGAGGGTTAAGATTAGTGGAACTGCCGTAATGTGAAAGGACAGGACGACTAGGAGTGGTTTATCGATTGTAAAAATGCCGAGTGGGGGGCGCGTGCGAACGGCAGCGTAGTGGCTTGCCTGGTGGATAAATGGATTCATGCATAGTATTATGGGGGCCCAATTAGATGTCATGTCTACTCGATGCCCAATTAAATGGCTTTCGATGTCATGTCAAGCGTCGGGAAAATTACAGGTGATACGAAGCTTTCCATTCTCCCATGATACGGGCTTCCGAGAGCCCTTGGATCTGAGATCGAACGGTTGCATGGTGTGATTCTAGACCTATGGGTGAATATCCTATCCTGGAGGGTTATTCTGCAAATTTTCAGCAACTTAGCATGCGACTGTTCGATCTCAGATCCAAGGGCTGCCAGCAGACCGTATCATGGTCGCACCTACCACGATCATCACCTTGCTCGCGCGGTCGCGCCCTTGGAGATTTAACACGGTGCGTTAGGCTATCTGATGTTGGCATGTCATATATAGTCATCACTTAGTCACTCATACAACAAGGTTAGCTATAAGGTTGGCTATAAGAGTATTTTTTTGTTTACTTCTCTCTATCTCTTTCTTCGTAGAATTTGTTGCATTTGCCAAGGAGTGACCTCTTCCAATGAAATGGTGCTTAGATGAGGTGCTATGGGCATTAAATGGCTTAGCAACTAAAGTCCCCAATGCATAGGTGCTTAGTTTTTTGTTGCTAAGTTTGCTTCATCTAGGTACACGTGCTTAGCACCGTTTCTTCCTGGGGTCACCAAACTAGTCCCTCTCTTCTTAATTAACTTGCCACATCAGACTTTATGCCTATGTGGCAGGCTTAGCACCTGTAGGATCAAGTACAATAGTGGGCTATAAGCCCACTTTACATGGTTGCATATGTGGGGGAAAGAGGCGAGGAAAAAGTGGAGGAGTGGGCTCTCAAGCAAGAGCCAGCCTCTACATGGTGGAGCATCGGGAGAGGCACCTGTATGGAGGTGGTCAAGAATCGGGAGATTCACGCCGGTCGTAGTGTCGTAGTTAAAATGATAATGGGAAGTTAAATCACTAGGCCCCACCTGTCAAGCAGTAACTCGCTGTCAAGTCACACAGCCCTACGTTCGCAGCAGCCTACTCCCTCATTTCTCGCGTCTCTGTCAAACCTACTAGGCGAAACTAGCCCGCCTACCGCGCGGGAAAAGCCCCGCCCTCGACTTTTAAATAGTACAGTATACTAATTTTGTATCCATGGATTGTGCCATGGAGCAAAGCCTCAAGAAAAACGGCGGTACATATTTACGGAGTATAGTATACAACACACCCGTCGCATTCGCGTCGCACCCCAGATGGTCGGTCGGTCTGGCATGCCGATCTCCGAATGGAACACGTGTCATATTGCGTTTGCACACACATGTGGGATCGCAATTGAGAACCGACCATAGGCACACTCCCCGGCCCCACAAGTCGGGTGAGTTAATAGAAGAGAGAGATGAGCGATAGTACTAGAGAAGTGTTGTACAGACGTTGGTGGAGGCCTCGACGTTGGTGCCTGGATGATCCCTGCATGACATGGAAGATCAGTTCGTCCATGCATGTGACTAGACTCCAGCAGACATGCCTGGATTGGCTATCGTCTACATATCGTGCAGGCTATGTTGTATAGGGTTGTAGTTCTGGTGAGAAATCTAAAAAAGGTTTCTTGTCATCTCGCAAAATTATGTGTCATGTGCTTCGGATCACTGAGAGGGTTAAACAGCGACAACTGAGTTCCTACAAGGCGCTAGTCATGGGGGCCACATGCACGAAGACTACTCGGCTGCCATCTATGTCAAGCTAGCTATGTTAATTCGGGCATTGCTACCTCTTGAGCATGCGTTGGTTTTCCCTTGAAGAGGAAAGGTTGATGCAGCAAAGTAGTGTAAGTATTTCCCTCAGTTTTTGAGAACCAAGGTATCAATCCAGTAGGAGGTAACAAACAAGTCCCTAGTACCTGCACAAACAAACAAGAACCTCACAACCAACGTGATAAATGGGTTGTCAATCCCTTCACGATCACTTACGAAGTGAGATCTGATAGAGATAATAAGATAAATATGTTTGGTATTTTTATTGTATAGATTGGAAAATAAAGATTGCAAAATAAACAATGATAGAAATAGCAAGTAGATAGAAAAATAATATGATGGAAGATAGACCCGGGGGCCATGGGTTTCACTAGTGGCTTCTCTCAAGATAGCAAATTCTACGATGGGTGAGCAAATTATTGTCGAGCAATTGATAGAAACGCGGATAGTTATGAGAATATCTAGGCATGATCATGTATATAGGCATCATGTCTGCGACAAGTAGACCGAAACGATTCTGCATCTACTACTATTACTCCACACATCGACTGCTATCCAGCATGCATCTAGAGTATTAAGTTCATAAGAATAGAGTAACACATTAGGCAAGATGACATGATGTAGAGGGATAAACTCAAGCAATATGATATAAACCCCATCTTTTTATCCTCGATGGCAACAATACAATACGTGCCTTGCTATTCCTATTGTCACTGGGAAAGGACACCGCAAGATTGAACCCAAAGCTAAGCACTTCTCCCATTGCAAGAAAGATCAATCTAGTAGGCCAAACCAAACTGATAATTCGAAGAGACTTGCAAAGATATTAAATCATGCATAAAAGAATTCAGAGAAGAATCAAATATTGTTCATAGATAATCTTGATCATAAACCCACAATTCATCGGATCTCGACAAGCACATCGCAAAAAGAATTACATCGAATAGATCTCCAAGAGAATCGAGGAGAACTTTGTATTGAGATCCAAAGAGAGAGAAGAAGCCATCTTAGCTAATAACTATGGACCCGAAGGTCTGTGGTAAAATACTCATACATCATTGGAGAGGCTATGGTGTTGATGTAGAAGCCCTCCGTGATCGATTCCCCCTCCGGCGGAGCACCGAAAAAGGCCCCAAGATGGGATCTCACGGGTACATAAGGTTGCGGCGGTGGAAATAGGGTTTCGTGGTGCTCCTGGATGTTTTCAGGGTATATGGGTATATATAGGAGGAAGAAGTAGGTCAGTGGAGCTGCGAGGGGCCCACGAGGGTGGGGGACATGCCCACCCCCCTGGGGCGCGCCCTCCTGCCTCGTGGCCTCCTCACTTCTTTCTTGACGTCCACTCCAAGTCACCTGGATCACGTTTGTTCCAAAAATAACTCTCCCGAAGGTTTCATTCCGTTTGGATTCCGTTTGATATTCCTTTTCTGCGAAACACTGAAATAGGCAAAAAAACTAGCAATTTGCACTAGGCCTTTGGTTAGTAGGTGAGTTCCAAAAATAATATAAAAAAGGTATATTAAAGCCCATTAAACATCCAAAACAGATAATATAATAGCATGGAACAATCAAAAATTATACATACGTTGGAGACATATCAGGCATCTATCGATGGACCCCTTTTCTACGAGTTTATCTTTAATTTGAGCTTTGATCCTCATCTAGTTTGTCCGTCGGGATTCATGTTGTCTCCTTTGGGCAGTGAGGTTATGGTTTCTTGTCATGTTATAATCCGGTACTTCAGATCAAAATGAGGACAACTGCGCCTCCGGGGCACGTGCATGAAGACGGTCATTGATGAGGTCAAGCCGGCTCCGGTAGACAAAAGAAAACTAGTAGTACTCCACTATATATAGGAAGGAGCCTCCGTGCTTGCATGCTAGTGTTGCTCTCTTCACACTGTCTCATCCTCTCCAGATCTAAACACGAGAGCGGTGGCCACACACTCTCTCTCTCTACTCACCGCTGGTCACAGATCCAGCCGGATCCTCTCCGCCGGGGGAGGTGAGAAGGTGCAATGTTCACGCGGTCATCCTCGGCGATGGCTCTTACCCACTCCCGGCACGTCCTGATCAGTGTGCCTTGCTGTTCTCTCCAAGCACCGCTAGCTAGGGAGGGCCTCCGACCCCTTCTTCCTCGCTGCCGTAGTGTGGGCAGATCCGGCCTCCCGCCGCCCACCTAGCGACATCCCGGCGACGCTCAGGTATAACTTCCTTCGAAACCGGCCTTCCTCTACTTCCTGAGCTCCTGACGTCGCTGCATTTGTATCTTTTACTATTTCCCTGCCCCCCCTCATAGATACTCCCTCCGTTCCAAAATAGATGACCCAACTTTGTATTAACTTTGTACTAAAGTTAGTACAAAGTTGAGTCATCTATTTTGGAACGGAGGGAGTAGAATCGATCGGCTGTTCGAAAGCCACCTAAATGTTTACTGTTAAGAGGTAAAACTAGTTCATGCACTCGAATCTAGTACTACATGGTTCAAACAAGGAAGAAAGGGGGTGGGGGAAGATTTGTTACCTGAATCTAGGACTTGGTCAAAAGAGGAAATAATGCGGGCGAAAAGTAGCAGAGACTGGCTATCGAATTGGTCTCTAGGTCTAATAGGGAAATAAAGGGAAACGTGGTACAAACTCAATATAAACTTGATCTATTGGTTGAAAAAGGAAAGAAAGTGGGGACTAGGGGACAAGTCAACAAAGTAAGTCCAGCACTAGATTTGCTAGCATCACACGGTATAAGGTGGCTATACTGAACAAAAATGGGACCAACCCAGGTATCCTGTTCTGATGTTTATTGCCCCGAGCCACTCTTATGTAATGCCACTGGTAAAATGTAGCAGTCGCACTGCTAAAAGTAAGGACACGTTAAACCAATGTTGCTGGTAAAATGAAGCAATGACACAATTAAAGTAATGTCGTATTTAACGGTTGTCATAGTTAATCCTTATGCCCACACTAATATCTAGCAATGCTGCTGCTTTAGAAATTTCTACTGTCCTTGTAGGATTGCCATTCATATAAGGAACATGCTTCTTTTCATTTGATGTATGTTTCATCACTTGTTTGTCACCCTCCTTTCCACCTTTTTGTGCAAACAGAGACATACATTTCACGCTTGATCTTAGTTCAACTGGACAAATGATATCCAAATTAGAGTTGAACATTCCAGGAGGTTCACAACCAACCTTGATGTTGCTAAATTTTATTGCAACTAATGAAGAAGAAGCTCTGTGGGTTTCGTTTTCTGATGGAAATGGAACCGGGGATGGAGCCCTTCTCTTAAAAAAATGAGGAAGAAGCTACTAGCTCATGGGACATTGCTTCATTTTAGGTGAACTACACCAAAAGGTCCCATGAATTGAATCATCCATGTTGGTGACCGTGTCATCCCTTCTATGATGGCGTTGACGCAGACATGGTTCCCATCACGAGGTATGTTCCTTTTTGGTATGACCGTTTGCCAAAGATCATGCATGTTGAGTCTGCTCTAGTGCTACTGTTTTGGCACTGCCATGATAAAGAAGTAATGTTATTAGTTTGCACCTTAATCTAGTGGCACTATTAATCTAGTGGCACCTTAATCTAATTTTTTTATATATATCGAAAGGGGGGTTTCCTCCGATTTCATTAAAGAAATCCAACCATAGAGAACCATTATCTGACAACATCTCAGTGTAAACGGGCAGTTATGGAACTACTACTAGAACGGACTGAGTACTAGCAGGAGACAAGTTCGCCACATAAGCTAGGCAGGTAGGGGGACGCAGCACCAACTCGACCAAGTTTGGATTACAACTCAAATGCTACCACAGAAACATCATAGGGGAAGATAGGGGCTGAAAGAGTCTAAGAACCCCCGGCCTCCATCCTTGCGATGCACGGTACACCTCGTTTGCCACCTGCTCGACCCTAGTGCCACTGATAACATGAATTAAAAATACAGTAAAATAGAGCGAGTGTCCTCTCTATCATTTCATTTCCAATGTAGATAAAGAAAGTGCTTCTCTTTGTTAGTATATGTTTCATCAACTAGTCCCATTGTTAATGTTTATGCGTTTCTGCAAACTGGGGTGCTTAATTTTAGTTGATCTGCACAAAAATATAGATTGGAATGTCTCAAGGCCCCTCCTTGTACTACCGTTGTACACCGATGTTCATCACTGGCAGAAGGTGTATCGGGGAGACTTGGGTCAATTTCCAGTATGAGGCATCGCAGGGCCCATATCGCCCTCGCAGCATGGCATACTATGATACTATCGCAATATTTTCTTCTATTTATTAGTGTATGTTTCATCAACTAGTGCCACTATAATGTAATCACGCCTTTTCATTATCTGTGCAACAGGGTTATTTAGCTGCATTTTGGTGGAACTGCACAAATGTACGGATGGAACCGGCATATATGCAGAGTGTGAGGTGGCAAGTAAAAATTACTGACACCAACCTGATGACCCACAAGTATAGGGGATCTATCGTAGTCCTTTCGATAAGTAAGAGTGTCGAACCAAACGAGGAGCAGAAGGAAATGATAAGCGGTTTCCAGCAAGGTATTCTCTGCAAATACTGAAATAAGTGGTAACAGATAGTTTTGTGATAAGATAATTTGTAACGAGCAACAAGTAACAAAAGTAAAAAAGGTGCAGCAATGTGGCCCAATCCTTTTTGTAGCAAAGGACAAGCCTGGAAAAACTCTTATATGATGTAAAGCGATCCCGAGGACACATGTGAATATCGTCAAGCTAGTTTTCATCATGTTCATATGATTCGCGTTCGGTACTTTGATAATTTGGTATGTGGGTGGACCGGTGCTTGGGTGCTTCCCTTACTTGGACAAGCATCCCACTTATGATTAACCTCTATTACAAGCATCCGCAACTACAACAAAAGTATTAAGGTAAACCTAACCATAGCATGAAACATATGGATCCAAATCAGCCCCTTACGAAGCAACACATAAACTAGGGTTTAAGCTTCTGTCACTCTCGCAACCCATCATCTACTTATTACTTTCCAATGCCTTCCTCTAGGCCCAAACAATGGTAAAGTGTCGTGTAGTCGACGTTCACATAACACCACTAGAGGAGAGACACCATACATCTCATCAAAATATCGAACGAATACCAAATTCACATGACTACTAATAGCAAGACTTCTCCCATGTCCTCAGGAACAAAAGTAACTACTCACAAAGCATAAACATGTTCATAATCAGAGGGGTATTAATATGCATATAGGATCTAAACATATGATCTTGCACCAATTAAACCAACTAGCATCAACTACAAGGAGTAATTAACACTACTAGCAACCTACTAGCACCAATCCCGGACTTGGAGACAAGAATTGGATACAAGAGATGAACTTGGGTTTTGAGATGAGATGGTGCTGATGAAGATGTTGATGGAGATTACCGTCTCCCAATGAGAGGAGCGTTGGTGATGACGATGATTTCCCCCTCCGGGAGGGAAGTTTCCCCGGCAGAACAGCTCCGCCAGAGCCCTAGATTGGTTCCGCCTCATGGCGGCGGAGTTTCGTCCGAGAAGATGGCTTATGATTTTTCTCCCATCAAAAGACTCCATATAGCAGAAGATGGCCACTGGAGGGCCACCAGGGGGCCCATGAGGTAGGGGGGCGCGCCCCCACCCTCGTGGGCAGGGTGTGACCCCCTGGTGAAGTTCTTGATATCAATATTTTTTATATATTTGGGAAACATCTTCCGTGAAGTTTCAGGACTTTTGGAGCTGTGCAGAATAGGTCTCTAATATTTGCTCGTTTTCCAGCCCAGAATCCCAGCTACCGGCATTCTCCCTCTTTATTAAACCTTGTAAAATAAGAGATAATAGTCATAAGTATTGTGACATAATGTGTATAAACAACCCATAATGCAATAAATATTGATATAAAAGCATGATGCAAAATGGACGTATCAACTCCCCCAAGCTTAGACCTCGCTTGTCCTCAAGCGAAAAGCTGAAATCGAAAATATGTGCACATGTTTAGAGATAAAGGTGTCGATAAAAATAAAATACGGACATGAGGGCATCATGATCATTCTTAGAACAACAACTTATATAAATCTTTGTCATATAATCTCTTATGCTAGAGTAATAATTTAATCACAATATCAAGTATGAATCGTAAACTTCATTGAAAACTAACAAACTACAATCTCAGTCATTGAAGCAATTGCAATTTATCATAACATAGGAAAGAGTCAATGTATAAGAGTTTTTCACCAAGTCCACATACTCAACTATCATAAAGTCTTTCACAATTGCTGACACTCATGCAATACTTATGGGTATGGAGTTTTAATCGGACACAACGAAAGATAGGGGCTTATAGTTTTGCCTCCCAATGTTTTACCTCAAGGGTAATGTCAACAGTAATAGTTCATGAAAACTCACATCCTTTCCAACATACTGTGCTTGCCAAAGGATAAAATGTAAAAAGGAAGGGTGAAGATCACCATGACTCTTATGCAAGGTAGGAGATAAAAGTAAAAGATAAGCCCTTCATAGAGGAAAGCAGAGGTTGTCATGCGCTTTTATGGTTGGATGCACAAAATCTTAATGCCAAAGAACATCACTTTATATTGCCACTTGTAATATGGACCTTTATTATGCAGTATGTCGCTTTTATTTCTTCCATATCACACGATCGCATAAAGCTTATTTTCTCCCACACTAATAAGTCATACATGTTTAGAGAGCAATTTTTATTGCTTTGCACCTATGACAACTTACTTGGAGGATCTTACTCAATCCATAGGTAGGTTTGGTGGACTCTCATGGCAAAACTGGTTTAAGGGTATTTAGAAGCACAAGTAGTATCTCTACTTAGTGCGATGAATTTGGCTAGCATGAGAGGGAAAGGCAAGCTCAACCATGTTGGATGATCCATGACAATATAATTTATCTTAGATGTAAGAAAACATAACCCATTACGTTGTCTTCCTTGTCCAACATCAACTCTTTAGCATGTCATATTTTAATGAGTGCTCACAATCATAAAAGATGTCCAAGATAGTATATTTATATGTGAAGACCTCTGAGGGAGTCCTGGATTAGGGGGTGTTCGGGTAGCCGAACTATACCTTCAGCCGGACTCCTGGACTATGAAGATGCAAGATTGAAGACTTCGTCCCGTGTCCGGATGGGACTTTCCTTGGCGTGGAAGGCAAGCTTGGCGATGCGGATATTCAAGATCTCGTACCATTGTAACCGACTCTATGTAACCCTAACCCTATCCGGTGTCTATATAAACCGGAGGGTTGTAGTCCGTAGGCAATCAACTCCATATACAACAATCATACCATAGGCTAGCTTCTAGGGTTTAGCCTCCTTGATCTCGTGGTAGATCTACTCTTGTACTACCCATATCATCA